>NC_064825.1:114210545-114471397 GCF_024166365.1 Elephas maximus indicus
GGACTTTGGGCCTTTGTGAAATATTGGCTACTCATAGGTAAATAAACTTACATCTTGTTTCTCAATTCTGTTCCACTGGTCTATGTATCTGTTGTACCAATCCTAAGCTGTTTTGGCTATAGAGGAGGTATAACAGGTTTTAATACCACTTAGCATAAGTCCTCCCACTTCACTCTTCTTCTCCAGTAGTGCTTTACTTATTTGGGACCTCTTCCTTTTCCATATGAATTAGGTCATTTCTTTCTCCATCTCTTTAAAAAAATGCTTTGGAATTTGAATTGGGATTACATTTTATCTGTAGATCACTTTGGGTAGAATTGATAATTTCACAATGTCGAGTCTTCCTATCTGTGACCAAAGTATGTTTTTCCACGTATGTGTATCTCTTTTTGTTTCTTGCAATAGAGTCTTGTAGTTTTCTTTGTATAGGTCTTTTACATCTATGGTTAGATTTATTCCTAAAATATTTTATCTTCTTGCAGGCTATTGTAAATGGTATTGATTTGGTGACTTCCTCTCCAAAAAGTCCTCTTTGTTGGTGTCAGGAATCTAACTGATTTTTGTATGTTTATCTCATATCTTGATGCCTTGCTGAAATCCTCTATTAGTTCCAGTAGTATTCTTGTGGATTCTTGGGTTTTTTTCTGTGTATAAAATCATATCAGCTACAAATCGAGTTACTTTTAATTCATCTTTACCAGTTTGGATGGCCTCTATTTCTTTTTCTTGCCTAATTGCTCTGGCTAGTACCTCCAGAACAATGTTGAATAAGCATGGTGATAAAATGCATCCTTGTCTGGTTCCTGTTCTCAGAGAGAATGGTTTCAGACTCTCTTCATTTAGGATGATGTTGGTTGTTGGCTTTGCATATAAAATTTTTTTTTTTTTTTTGCATAAATGTCCTTTATTATTTTGAAGAATTTCCCTTCTGTTCCTATTTTGCTGAGAGCTTTTATCATGAATGGATGTAGGACTTATTTAAATGTATTTTCTGCATCAATTGATAAGGTCATTTGGTTCTTACTGTTTGTATTCTTTATGTGTTGGATTACATTGATTGTTTTTCTAAGGTTGAACCATCCCTGCATACCTAATACGAATCCCACTTTGTCATGGTGAATAATTTTTTGATATGTTGTTGAATTATATTGGCTAGAATTTAGTTGAAGAGTTTTGCAACTATGTTCTTGAGGGATATTGGTCTGTAGTGAGTAATTCAAATCATTACACTACCCTGGGACTCATTGCAACCTGGCCAAATCTAATACCCCTCCCCCTTAGAAACCACAAAGGCCAAAACAGAAGGCAAGGGCTTACACAAACACACATACACAAACACAAGTACTGACACTGCAAAGTTTATTCTAATAGTTGAAATAAACACCAGAATCACTAACTGCACTCTTGTACCTAGCACCTTTTCCCACTACCACTCAGCTTATTCACTCTTTGCTGATTTCATGGTTCCCAACACATTCTCCTGAAGCCATGGTACTGCACTAGGCCAGAGCTTGGCTGCTAACCAAAAGGTCAGCAGTTCAATTCCACCAGCCTCTCCTTGGAAAATCTATGAAGCAGTTCTACTCTGTCCTGTAGGGTTGCTATCAGTCAGAACCAACTCAATGGCAAAGGATTTTGTTTTTTAGCATATTCTTAAAAAACCCAAATGCACTGTTGTTCAGGAGATTCTGAATCATAGTGACCATTTAGGACAGAGTAGTACTAGTACTGCCCCATAGGGTTTCCAAGGCTGTAAATCTTTGTAAAAGCTGATTATTTCTCTCAGGGATTGACTGCTGGGTTTGAACTGACCTTTCACTCGGCAGCCAACACTTTAATCACTGCACCACCAGGGCCCCAACACATTTTTCTCTATGATAAAATTCACCTAATTATTATATTTGTAACCCACCTCTTAACTTCAAGGAAGGCAAAGGTTTACACTGTTTTGTTCATCAATGCATTTAGAAGAGTGACTGACACATAAGATATTTATAAATATATGTGGAATATATTTGTGCTCGCTAAACCCTACGGAGGCACACAGACAAGGTTTTCAACCCATCATATATTTCATAGGAACCATACAATGAATCAAACTATAGAAAAGACGTTGCATATTTTTTTCCATGTTCTATGTAGGGCATATTTTACATCTTTGTTCCTCAAGCTATAAATCAAGGGATTCAACATGGGGATAACCAGGCTGTAAAATATGGAAGCCACTTTATCAGCATCAAAAGAATGACTGGAGTTGGGCTACATGTACATAAAGACTAAAGTCCCATAGAACACTATCACTACTGTCATGTGGGATCCACAGGTGGAGAAGGACTTGTGCCTGCTCACACCTGAGTGCATCCTGAGAATGGCCACAAAAATGAGCAGGTAAGAAACAAGAACTATTAAAATGGATGTAATCAAATCAATAGATGCTAAGATGAGAATGATCAATTGAATTTCATGTGTGTCTGAGCAGAGCAAAGATAACAAGGGATTAGTGTCACAGTAGAAATTACTGATGACATTGCAGCCACAGAAGGATAAATTAAAAACCATTGTGGTGATAATAAGAGAAACAAATGCACAATAAAGATAGAGGATTGCCACCAGCACATGGCACACCCTTTGTGAGATGATGACAGAGTAGAGCAGAGGGTTACAGATGGCTACATAACGGTCATAGGACATTGCAGACAGAATGAAAAGTTCACCATTTACGAACAAAATAATGAAAGCTAGCTGTGTAGCACAAAAATAATAGGAGATTTTATTTTCATCTACAACAAAATTGACTAGCATTTTGGGTCCCACAGCTGTTGAATAACCAAGATCAGTGATAGCCAGGTGTCTGAGAAAAAAGTACATGGGTGTTTGTAGCTTGGAGTCCATCTTGGTGAGGACGATGATGCCCAAGTTGCCCACCACTGAGGTCATGTAGATGATGAGGAGCAGCCCTAACAATGGAGCCTGCAGCTCTGGGCGGTCTGTGATTCCCGTCAGAATGAACTCATTCAGCACTGTTAGATTGTGTTTGTCCATCTTGGTCTGTCAGGAAACCTATTCTGGATAGAGACAACAGTGTAGTCAATAGGTTTTATGTAGCACCATCTGGTAGATTTTTAGTATAGAAAGGCAATATGCTGAATGATTAAGATAAATCCAAACTTTCCAATACAGTTATTTGAAATTAAACCTACGCCCCACAAGTAAAGCATAGATACATGAAGATAGAGAGAGAAGGAAAGAGGGAAAGAAAGAGAAATCTAACTTGTTATCAGTTGGGTAAAATTTGCTCCCCAAAGAACATTTGTCAATGTCTGGGACATTTTGGATGTCACATCTAGGAGAAGTGTACTACTCCTAACTAATGGAAGCCTGGGGTATTACTAAAAAAAAAAACATTCTACTATATACAGGGTAACGCCACACAATAAGAAAATTTCCATTCCAAAATGTCACTATGGCAGAAGTTGAGAAACCCTGTAGTAAACATAGAGATAGAGACAGACAAAGATAAAGACGTACGTGTATGTGCACATGCACATGTAGATGTACATATATGTATATATATACATGCACATATACATGTACATATACACAATACATACACACATACGTATACATGCACATATACATATACACAATACATATATAAATATACATACATATACATGTACATAGATGGGATTCCTCGTGGAGCAGCGGATAACAGGTTGGCTGATAAGCCAAAAATCAGCTCTTTAAATCTACCAGCCTCTCCTTGAAAAACCTATGGGGCAGTTCTCTTCTGTCCTCTAGTGTCTCCGTGTGTCAGAATCAACTTGATGGCAACAGAGTTTGTTTTGTTTTGTTTTTGAATGCTTATAAATATATGAAGCAAAAATAAAAAAAGTTAAAAATTTTAAGTGGTAGGTATATGGGTGATTACTAAACTTTCCCTTTTTTTCATTTACAGGATGACATTTGTGAACTTGTACTACAAATGCCAATTTCATTATAAAAATTTTAAACTGCAAATTCTCAAAATACATGGAAACATTTAATATGCCTTACTTCAAAACAGAGTCCTCTAAAAGTCCTTGTGCCACAGGTGGTAAAGACTGAAACAATACACTTGGCAGGTATTGAACACAAGATTAACAAGGAAAATCTAATCGATCATGCTGGGCGTTATCTGTCTTTTTACGGGGAAATATTCCAGGTGGAAGGCCCATGCAGATATAGTCCCTGTTATATCTCCATTTGTGGGTTATAGAATAAGATACCTTAATTTCTTTATTCACATCTGCAAAATGAACACTTTCCTTGAGGACTGTTGGAAAAGTAAATGAGGATTAAATGTTTCAATGCATTTAAGGTATCGCGATATAAGTCTCAAAAATCAAGGATATAGTGTTGTTGTTTTTAAAATGATGACAATATTTTACGTGAAAGGACTTTTCTTTACGTATGTATACAGGAATCGTTCTAGTTGACCTAGCTTCTATGTCAGGGTTATGATGATGAGTAGGTTGAGTAGTGTGTTATCCATGTAACTGACCCCAGCTGTTCTCTCCCCCATCTTCAACTCGGTGACTAAAATTGGACCATCAGTGTGCCAAGCTCCTGAATTATACATCTTCTACTTTACTTAATACATTTTAATATAAGCTGATGGACTGCTTACCTAAAGCTCTGTAGTTCAAAACCACCAGTGGCTCCCTGGGAGAAAGATGTGGCAGTCTGCTTCCATAGTTATTTACAGCCTTGGAAACACTTTGGGGTCACTGTTGAGTCAGGATCACCTTAGCAGCCGTGCCTTTGAATATAAATTTACTTAAAATATGTCCTGCGCTAGGAGAAGCTACTTTATAACTAACATACACTAAGTTGTTTGTAACAAATCAGATATATTTTGTCATCAAAGTATCTAAGATAGTGAGAGGAAACTTGAACAAATTGGGAGAAAGGGAGGTCCATGTCATTGATTTTATATAATGAAATTTCATTAAAAAATTCCATTTGGATAAAGACATCTTCTGGCTTAAACTATTATATAGTACATAATTCATACAAACATATTTAAATTAAAATGAATAATATATGTCCCTAATATATGAGAGATTTTTAAAAAAATGCCCGAGAAGGATGAGGATGGCAGTTTAAGGTAAAAGAATTAATGGTTTGAAATGATATTACAATGTAAATAGCAGGACCAGCAGCCTCTGAGTTAGAAATAATCAAGCAATAGAAAAATACAATCATATCATATTAAATAATAAAATGGTAACAGGAGAAATACACTATCTCATATAAAACATTACTTAGATGGTTGTGATCCTAAACACACACACTGCTTATGTCAGAAAAGAAACTATTGGCCTCTTTCCTCTTAGAACAAAGGAAAATGAAGAAAAAAAAAAAAAAAAAGACTTAAGGAAGCAAATATTCCAAAGGACATATGGCCCACATGAACCACAGCTTCCTCTAACCTGAGACCAGAAGAACTAGATGGTGTCTGGCTATGACTACAGACCACTCTGACGAGGATCACAATACAAGGTCTGGGGCAGAATGGGAAAAAAATGTACCACAAAATTCAAAAAAAAAAAAGACCAGATTTACTGGTTTGAAAGAGGCTGGAGAAACCCCTGAGACAAGTGTCCTAAGATAATTTTCTAATGTGAAACTATAGACACTGCCCGTGGCCACCTCTGAGCACAATAACAGACAGGGCTATTAAATTAAACAATAAAATCTGTGAAGAATGTGCCCCTTACAACTACCAACTATAGGAGACCAAGAGGGCAAGAAGGCGGGGAGGGACAGGGAACCTTACTAATGGACACAGAGAAGCCAGGAAGGAAACAAGGAGAGTGTTGACACATTTTGTGTAAGAAGTTTTTATTGGAAAATTAATTTGCTATGTAAACTTTTGCCTAGAACACAATATTTTTTTTTTTAAAGAAGTTCGGAATTGGGTATCAGTAGATATTACAATTAGGAGATCAAGTATCATCAATGAATGCAATAAAAGCAAAGTAAATCTTGTTTAGTTGCAATGATGCAAGGCTGAAGAAAAAAAGTACTTGTATTTCTAAGTACTGCTTTTCGTGTACGGTAAGGGAAGAGAAGAGGACTTCCTCTCAATAGCTTTGGAGTTCCATGGAGAGCACCAAGTTATTTTCCACAGTTTACTATCTTTGTTGAGTATCTCATTCTCCTTTTATAAAGCTATATTCCTTGAGAAAATTATATATTATTTCTGCCAGATTCTACTGGGAATTGAAGAATGTGGTATATATAATTGAATCATCATAAAACTGGGTACTTAAAAGTTTTGCAAACTCTTAAAAATTGCTTTTCACATCTCAACATGAGTTGTGAGATGGAAATTTATTTTCTCATCAAGAGGTTAGCAAAAATATACATTTATACAGGTATTAAAATATGAATTATATATTAAATTACACTTAAGAGGGACATACGAAGAGAGTAGAGCCAGCTTATAACTAAGGATTTGAAAGGACATCAACATTGGAGACTGAATAGTGTAGCTACATAATTCTGCTACAGTATTTTTAATACTGCATATGCTTCCTTTACTTTCATATATTAGGTCTGTTATTCACGTAATTAGGCCACGTGGGTGGCGCAAACAGTTAAACACTCAGCTACAAACTGAAAGGCTGGGGGATCAAATCTAGTCAGAGGCGCCTTGGAAAAAAGAAAGATCTACTTCTGAAAGTTCACAGCCATTGAAAAACTATGGACCACAGTTCTCTGATGCACACGGGGTAGCTTTGAGGCCAAATTGGCTCCAGGACTTTTTTTTTTTCCTGTTACTTTTTTATTCATATAGTTGCTTATATAAAGTAAAAATATAATTTAGACATAATGATGAGGCTTCAAATATGCTTATGAGCATTTAGCCACTGAAACAGAGAGTGACTGTTTGAAAAAAATAATAATGATATCAAAAAAAAAAAAAAAAAAAGGAGAGAGATCCTAGTCTCAGGCACTCTTGAAAAGTAGAATGCACACAGAACTGACTCAGAAATCCTAATATTTTGCAGTGATTTTGCTGTTGAATAAAGGTGGAACCCTGCAAGTGTCACTGAAACATTTCAGGTATTGGTAAAAAATGGAAAAAGTCTGTCTTTTTACCTGTAATGAAGCCTCTGTCTTGACTCCCCCAAGTGTTTCTTAACATGGCAGAGTAAGAAGAATTTATGGATTTTTTTTTACCCTTGGAGATTCTCCCTGAGGAGATGACAGACAATTTGGGGACTGTTCCTGAAGCATATGAAAGCTTAACAAAATACTTCTGGGTGGTTGGTTAACTGTCCAGGATATTGTGTATTCACCAGTGACCAAATTTTTATTCATATAATGTGTACGTATGTCTATGTTTATCTATTTCACATGGTCTTGCATTTTACTCTTTGTTAACATTTATTTGTACCACATGGGGATCTGCATTAATATTCTCTATCTGTAAAACAGAACTGTCAATATTCCCCATTTTTACCGTGGTCTCTTCAAATGGATGACAAAATGAAGTTGTGCTTAAACACTTTCTTACTGCATTATTCTTACTGCATTATTTAAAAGATTTAAATGAAATAAAAGCAATGCATTGTGCATGCGTGAGGTATCACTTCCTCATTTCCTGTTATTTTTGTTATTGTTGCTGTTACTGCTATTTTCAAGGTTTTTTTTTTCCTTTTTGATCTCATAAACAGAAACGTTACCCTTGCTTCTCATTTCCTAGTCAGTTGCCATCACGTGTTTATGTTTTTTGCTTCTTTGTTTTATTTTCCATCATTACATTTCTATATTTTATGTTTTTTCATTCTGTCCAATCCTCATTCAAAAACTTTTTTCTCACCTTAATGCATGTTCTGCTGTGATTGATATAACGTTCTACCATATCAATACACTGTCGTAAAGTGTGATAGTCTGCATAGTGTTTCATTATGAATATATACTTGCTGTGCAATAAATATTTTTGCTGCATTTTGTCATTGTAAATATCTATAATGTATCCATTTGTGACTTTTTTTTTTTTGCTAATTTCTCCTATATTATGATATGTATGTGGCGTAGTGGTTAAGAGTCTGGCTTTTAGCCAAAAGAGATCGGCAGTTCAGATCCACCAGGTGCTTCTTGGAAACCCTGTGGGGCAGTTCTACTTTGTCCTATAGGGTCATTACGAGTCAGATGCGACTGAACAGCTTTGGATTTTGTTTGGTTTTATGTACCCAAAAAACAACCCACTTATATATATACATATATTTATTTATAAAAATCATTGCTATCTGAAATGTTGGCTGTTTGAACCCACTAGCCTTTCCAGGGAGAAAAGACCTGGCCATCTGCACCCATGAAGATTACAGCCTAAGCAACCCTATGGGACGTTTCTACTCTGTCCTATACATTGCTATGATTTTCAACCGACTGGATGACATCTAACAAAACAAAAATTCTTGAATGGTACATATTTTGTTGCCTCCCACAGAACATTGTCTGACTTTACTGCTTCAGGTAAACAAGTTTCTGGAGGAGGACATCACATTTGGGGAACGAGCGGGCCAGCGAGAATGGGGGAAGCCCTCCATAAGCTGAATTGACACAGTGGCTGCACCAAGGTACTCGGACATACTGTTGACTGTGAGGCTAGGACAGGGCCAGGCAATGTTTTCTTCTGTTTTACAGAACGTGGCCATGAGTTGGAGTCACTCAATGGCAGGTAACAACAACAACCACCTTTGGTGACTGACTTTTCACTTCACACGATTCTAGTGAGGTCCATTCACGCTGTTGAGTGCATCAATAATTTGTTCTTTTTTTACTGCTGCTCATTACTTCATATATGGACTAAAAAAAAATGGATTTAGTACAGTTTAATTACCCATTCACCCATAGAAGGACGTTTTGGGTTGTTACTGGCTTTATCTATTATAAGTAATGTTTCTTTTCACATTTGTGTAAGGATTTTTGTACGAACATAAGTTTTCATTTCTGTAGGATAAATGTGTAAGTGTGGGTTGTTTTCATTCTGACAAAGTCCCATGTATTCATTTGTATTTTTCATCCATGTATTTGCATGTACCTATAATTCAGTAGTTTTTATGACAGAGTGGTATTAACTTGTTGGAAATACCACAATTTATTCATCCGTTGTCAAGCAGATGAACATTTGGGTTGATTTTAGTTTTTGAGTATTACAGATCAACTTGTTCTGGACATTCGTGTACATGTATTTATATGGCTAAATGCTGTCATTTCACTTGGGTAGATATGAGTAAATTGGTTAAATTTTAGGGTAAAACTATGTTCAGCTTTTTAAGACCCTGATGCTTAAAAGAAATTCTTTTTGTAAGTATTTTCATGATTTTAATTTTCCACTAGCAGTTTATGAATGTTCCATTTCTCTCACATAATAACTAAACACCTGATATTCTAACAGATGTAGAGTTATGTCATCAATGTTTTAACTTGAAGTTCATTGATGAGTGATGAACTGAACATTTTTAATGTGCTTATTTGCCACCAGAATATGACCTATGAATGAATGAATGTTCATTTTTATGCTCATTTTTCTGGGCTGTTTTCTTTTTACTTTATTTTATTATTGATATTATTATTTTTGAGTTTTGAGTCCTATCTCTGTATATATTATGGGGATCTGGTGGAAAAGTTATTAAAGATCGGGGTGGCTCAAACACCCCCTAAAATGTGGAATAAATTTGGTAAGAGGGGATTTACTTGTTTTTTTTTTTCCTGCTCTTACTGAATGTATTTAATCTTTCACACTATGTGTGATGGTAACTGCGGGCTGTTCACGGATGTCCTCTTTCAGTTTGAGAAAGCTCTCTTTTAATACTAATTTGATCAAAGTTTTATCACATTTATTGAGACTTTTAAAACATTTCTGTACATGTAGTTATACGGCTTTGTTTGCCAGTTTATTTGTTATTATGATGAATGTCGTTAATTGAATTTTTTTTAATGGGAAACTATCCATACATTCCTGGGGCACACCAAATTAAGTGTACTATTGTCTTTACATATTGCCAGACTCAATTTCTTAAATTTTTCTTAAGATTTTCACACATGTGCTCTGTTGTTTTCTTTTCTTTTAATGTCTTTGTCGGCCTTTGATATCGGTTTAACCTATCCTCATAAAGGAGATGTAAATATACCCTTCTCTTCAGTTCCGTAAAAGAATTTGTGTAGACTTGGCTAATTCTTTTTCCCTAAATACTTAATAAAATTTCTGAATCAAGCCACTTGGAATAATGAGAATGGGGTGTGTTTTAAATTTCCATTTTGATATTCTCTTTATAAATGGTATTTTTCTCACATGTTTTCTAGTCTCTACATATATGCAAAAATATCATTACCCACCTTGCAGGGTCCTATCCTAAAACCCAGATTGCAGTCTTTTATAAAAACAACCTTAGTGTATCTAAAATTTAATTATTTCTCATTACAAATTTTTTGAATATTAAAAGAATAAGGAAAAAAATGAAAATTAGGAGGGAATATGGAGCAACTATGTCCAGAAATCATGGCAAATATAGAAAATGCTACATATCACACCTCACTCACTAGAAACACAGCATAGTCCTAAGCATGGGTTATCTTCTTATGCTTCTTCCAAGCAGGATAATCAAAATCATGAATTCAGACAATAGATCCTGATCAAAATACACACTCATATTATTCAAATTTAAGAAAATCCAGCCAAACAAAGCCATGGCAACAAACATAACTCAGCATATGATAGACTTCTTATGCAAGGGTACAGAAACAATTAGAAAATCACTTCTAAACAAGAGTAATTATTGTTTTCGAGAGAGATAAGGATAACAATCTATGAGACAAAAGCACAGATTTAGGAAGCAATATCTGTCCTGAAGAGACAAAATGAAAAAACCTGGAAACTTCTGTGGCCGACCTCAATAAATCTGTCTTAACTTATATACCCACTGATACAGGCAAAATTGGCTAATTTGGACAAAACCAGATACTCAGCTGACCCTGTGGAATATAATTTTATTTTGTTTATACTAATATTACAATATAGTAATAATAAAAATAAATAAAGTATATGGACTCTAAGGGCTCAAATACGAAAGTAGAGGCACTGATGATGAAAGACAGTGATTTCAAGGTTTAGAAAGTGGACATTTGAGCAAATTCATATAACTGAGTACTCGAACCAACCCACCACAGTGAGCCTTGTTTTAATCAGAATTAACCACCCAGGGCAGAGTGTAAGAAATAAAATAGGAGGTGTATGTGAGCATGCATACACACACACACACACACACACACACACACACTTTCTATATATATTTTTTTCTACTAGATCAGGAAAACACCAGGTATTTGGAAATGTTCCGGGATCTATTAGTTTCACTATCTCACTCAACATATTCAATGTTCTTATTAAAAAAAAAAAAAAGTAACACCCTCCAGACATTCTAATATACTATCAACTTTCTTAATTATTATGCTTATAAGGCATTGCTCCTGCTCAAGGAAGGCAACGCTTGTACTGTTTCATTTATTAGTCTACTTACAGCCTTAGTAGAGTGACTGGTAGAAGGCAGAAACAGAAATACATGTTATCTGTGATTTTGTGCTTCCTATCCCCTCTGGAGGCACACAGAAAAAAAGTTTAAAGCACAAAATGCAATTCATATAAATCAAAAGTTATAGTGAATGTCGAGAAAATGCATTGCATAATTGTTCTAAAGCTCTATGTAAGGCATATTTTACATTTTTATTCCTCAAACTGTAGATCAGGGGATTCAACATGGGGATCACCAGGGTGTAAAATATGGAAGCCACTTTATCAGTGTCAAAGGACTGACTGGACTTGGGCTGCAGATACATGAAGATTAAACTCCCATAGAACACTACTACCACAGTCAGGTGGCATTCACAGGTGGAGAAGGCCTTGTGCCTGCCCTCAGCTGAGTTCAGCCTGAGAATGGATGCAATTATGACTAAGTAAGAAACTAGAACTATTAGGAGGGATGAAATCAAATCAAAAACAGATAAGATGAGAATGACCAATTTGATTTCCTGTGTGTCTGAGCAGAGCAAAGATACCAAGGGGAGAATATCACAATAGAAATGCCGGATGACACTGTGGCCACAGAAGGATAAATTAAAAATCTTTATGGTGACCAGGAGAGAAACAAATGTGCTGTAGAGATAGGGGATTGCAACCAGCACCAAACACGTCCTTTGTGACATGATGACTGTGTAGCACAAAGGGTTACAGATGGCCACATAGCGGTCGTAGGACATGGCTGACAGAATAAAAAATTCACTAATTATGAACATGTTAACGAAAACTAACTGTGTAGCACAAAAAGAACAGGAGATAGTATTTTCATCCACAACAAAATTTGCCAACATTTTTGGTCCCACAGCTGTTGAATAACCAAGATCAGTGATAGCCAGGTGTCTGAGAAAAAAGTACATGGGAGTTTGTAGCTTGGAGTCCATCTTGGTGAGGATGATGATGCCCAAGTTGTCCACCACTGAGATCATGTAGATGATGAGGAACAGCCCGAACAATGGCGCCTGCAGCTCTGGGCGGTCTGTGATTCCCAACAGAATGAATTCATTCAGCCCTGTTAGATTGTGTTTGTCCATCTAGGTCTATCAGGAAACCTATTGTGGATAGAGACATCAGCATAGTCAATAGGGTTTATGTAGCATCATCTGATAGATCTTTAGTATACAAAGGCAATATGCTAAATGAATAAGATAAATCCAAGCCCTCCAATACAGTTATTTGAAATGAATCCCACCTCCCACAAATAAAGTATAGGCACATGAATATAGAGAGAGAAGGAAAGAGGGAAAGAAAGAGAAATCTAACTTGTTATCAGTTGGGTAAAATTTGCTCCCCAAGGAACATTTGTCAATGCCTGGGACATTTTGGATGTCACAACTAGGAGAAGGGTACTACTCGTACCTAATGGAAGCCTAGGATGTTACTAAACATTCTACTATATGCCGGGTAACTCCACACAATAAGAAAATTTCCAGTCCAAACTGTCACTATGGCAGAAGTTGAGAAACCCTGATATAAGCATAGAGATAGAGATAGACACAGGACATAGTTAGTTGTAAGTGTAGATGAACATGTATAGGTAGACGTACATATATGTACATACACATGAACATATACACAATAAGTAGTCATATACAGATACACATACATGTACATAGATGGGATTCCTGGTGGAGCAGTGGTTAAGAGCTTGGCTGATGTTTCTCATCAAGAGATTGGCAAAAATCTACATTTATACATTATTTAAATATACATTATATATTAAAATTACACTTAAGAGGGACATAGAGCCTAGAACCAGCTTATAACTAAGGATTTGAAAGGGCATCAACATTGGAGACTGAATACTGTAGCTTCATTTTTCTGCTACAGTATTTTTAATACTGCATATGCTTCCTTTACTTTCATATTTGAGCTCTATTATTCACATAATTAGGCCAACTGGGTGGCACAAACAGTTAAACACTCAGCTACAAACTGAAAGTTTGGGGGATCGAATCTACTCAGAGGCACCTTGGAAGAAAGAAAGATCTACTGAAAGTTCACAGCCATTGAAAAACTATGGACCACAGTTTTCTGACACACACGGAGTAGGATTGAGGCAAAATAGACTCCTGGACTTTTTTCTTTTTTTTTAGTTTTTTATTCACATAATTACTTATATAAAGTAAAAATATTATTTAGTCATAATGTTTCAAAGATACTTATGAGAATTTAGCCTCTGAAACAAAGTGTGAATATTCAAAAAAAATTAATAATGTGAAAAAAAAGGCACAGAGATCCTAGTCTCAGGCACTACTGAAAAGTGGAATGCACACAGAGCTGCCTCAGAAATCTTACTATTTTGCAATGACTTTGCCATTGAATAAAGGTGGGACCTTGCAAGTGTCACTGAAACATTTCTCTTATTGGTAAAATATGGAAACAGTCTTTTTACCTGCAATGAATCATCTGTCTTGACTTCCCCAAGTGTTTCTTAACATGGCAGAGTGAGAAGAATTTATGGATTTTTTTTTTTCGCCCTTGGAGATTCTCCCCGAGGACATGCCAAGCAATTTGTTGATTGTTCCTGAAGCATTTGAAAGCTTAACAAAATACCTGGGGGTTGTTATTTAATTGTCCAGGACATTTTGTATTCACCAGTGACCAAAATTTTATTGATATAGTATGTATGCATGTCTGTGTTTATCTATTTCATATAGTCTTGCATTTTACTTTGTTAGCATTCCATTTTTACCGCACGGGGATCTGGATTAAAATATTGTATCTGTAAAACAGAACTATCGATATTCCCATTTCTACAGTGGCCCCTACTAATGGATGACAAAATGAAGCTGTGCTTAAACACTTTCCTACTGCATTATTTCAAAGAGTTAAATGGAATAAAAGTAATGCATTGTGCATATGTGAGATATCACTTCCTAGTTTACTCTTATTTTTGTTTTTGTTGCTGTTATTGCTGTTTTCAAGGTTTCTTTTTTTTTGTTTTCCTTTTTGACCTCAGGAACAGAAATGTTACCCTTGTTTCTCATTTCATAGTCAATTGCCATCATGTGTTTATGTTTTTTGCTTGTTTGTTTCATTTTCCATCACTATATTTCAGTATTTTATGTTTTTTCATTTTGTCCAATCCTCATTCCAGAACTTATTTCTCAGCTTAATAAATGTTCTGTTATGCTTGATATAATGTTCTACCATATCAACACACCCTCATAAAGTGTGATATTGTGTGGAATGTTTCATTATGAATATATATTTACAGTGCTATAAATATTTTTGCTGCATTTGTGGTTGTAAATATTTCCAATATATCCCTTTGTGACCTTTTTTTTCTTATTATTTCTCCTATATAATGGTATGTATGTGGCGTAAAAATTAAAAAAAAAAAAATTTTATTTTATGTGGCATAGTGGTTAAGAGTCCAGCTGTTAACCAAAAGATCGGCAGTTCAAGCCCACCAAGTGTTCCTTGGAAACCCTGTGGGCAGTTTTACTTTGTCCTATAGGATCATTATGAGTCAAAATCAACTCGACATCATTGGATTTTGGTTATATATTTGTATATATATACATAAAACTCACTGCTAAGTGAAAAGTTAGCTGTTTGAACCTACTAACCTTCCTGGGGAGAAAAGACCTGGGCATCTGCACCCATAAAGATTACAGCCTAAGCAACCCTATGGGACGTTTCTACTCTGTCCTGTGCATCACTATGATTTTCAATTGACTGAATGACACCTAACAAAACAAAAAAGTCTTGAATGGTACCTATCTTGTTGCCTCCAACAGAACGTTGTCTGACTTTCTTGCTTCAGGCATGTTATCAGGAAAGACCATTTTCTGGGTGAGGACATCATGTTTGGCGAAGTAGAGGGCCAGTAAGAATGAAGGAACCTCTCCATGAGATGAATTGACACAGTGGCTCCAACAATGAACTTTAACATACTGATGATTGAGAGGATAGGACAGGCCCAGGCAATGTTCTGTGCTGTTTTACATAACGTCGCCCTGAGTTAAGGTAACTCAGTGACAGGTAACAACAACAACAACCTCTTGTGATTGACTGTTTTCACTTCACATGATTCTATTGAGGTCCATCCACGATGTTGTGTGTATCAATACTTCGTTCTTTTTTACTGCTGAGTATGACTTTAGGTATGGATTTAGTACAGTTTGATTACCCATTACCCATAGAAGGACATTATGGGTTGTTGCTAGTTTTTAGCTATTATAAAAAGTGTTTCTTTGAACATTTGCATAAGGATTTTTGCATGAACATAAGTTTTCACATGTGTGGGATAAATGTCTCCGTGTGGGTTGTTTTAATTTTGACAAAGCCTGATGTATCAATTTGTATTTTTCATCTATGTATTTGCATGTACCAATAATTCAGTAGTTTTTATTACTGCGTGGTGTTAACTTGCTTGGAAATACCACAATTTATTCATCCATTCTCAACTAGATGAACATTTGGGTTGATTCTGGTTTTTGAGTATTACAAACAAACTTGTTATAGACATTTGTATACATGTATTTATAAGGATAAATGCTCTCATTTCACTTGGGCAGATATGAGTAAATTGGTTAAAATTTAGGGTAAAACAATGTTCAGCTTTTTAAGACCCTGGTGCTTAAAACAAATTATTTTTTTAAGTATTTTTATCAATTTAATTTTCCACTAAGAGTTTATGAATGTTCTGTTTCCCCCGCAAACTTACCAGACACCTGATATTCTAATAACCCACCCCAGTGCCGTCGAGTCATCAGTGAATTTCAGGTTAAACCCTGGTGAGATAACAACAGATGTATAGTTATCTCACCAGGTTTTAACCTGAAATTCACTGGTGGATAATGAACTGAACATTTTTAACGTGTTTATTTGCCAGCTGAATATGTCTTAAAAATAAGTGAATGTTCATTTTTTTATGAGTTTTCATGGACTGTTTCTTTTCTTTTTCTTTTATTATTATTATTGTTGAGTTTTGAGGCCTTTCTCTGTATATATTATGGAGCCTTGGTGGAACAGTGGTTAAAGAGCTGGGTAGCTAACCAAAAGTTTGGCACTTCGAATCTACCACCCAATCCTTAAAAACCGTGTGAGACAGTTCTAATCTTTCCTATAGGGTTGTTATGAGTCAGAATCTACTCCATAGCAATGGGGGGGTGGTTGGGTGAGGGGAGGGACATATATATTATGGACACAGACCATTTATGAGATACACTATTTGAAAATATAATCTCCCAGAATATGACTTGTTTTTATAAAGTGTCTTTTGAAGAGCAGAAGTTTAATATTTCCTGTTGTCAAACTTTTTATGAATTTCGTTTTTGGTGTCATAGCTACGAAATCTCCAAATGTATCAATCCAAAAAAACTGTTTCTTTTTTAAAAATAAAATTATAAGCTGAGAATAAATTCACAAATAAATGCTAGGTTAATTTTTTAGTTCTATGACTCTATTGTAGGCTCTATTAGATTTTTTACATAAAAAATCATGTCATGTATCAATAATTAAAGTTTTCCTCCTTCTCTTCCAATCTTGATGCTTTCTATTTTTTTATTTAATTCTGTATTGCCTTATTGTGTGGCCTTGAACAGCCACTAAATGTGGAATAGATTTGGTGAGAGTAGATTTACTTGTTTTGATCCTGGTCTTACTGGGAATGTATTCAGTCTTTCATACCATGTGTGATGGTAGCTGTAGGTTGTTCATGGGTGCCCTCTATCAGTTTGAGGAAGCTCCATTTTTATACTAGATTGGTTAAGGTTTTATCACAATTGTTGGTACTTTTAAAATGCTTCTCTACATCTATTATATGGCTTTCTTGGCATTTTTATTTGTAATTATGGAGAATGTCAATAAATGATTTTTTAATGCAAAACTATCCACACATTTCTGAAGCATGCCTATTTGGTTTACTACTGTCTTTACATATTGTCAGACTCATTTTCTTAATTTTTACTTTAGATTTTTCACATATGTGATCTGTTGTTTTCTTTTAATGCCTTTGTCTGCCTTTGATATCAGAGTAAAGCTATCCTCGTATAGGAAATGCAAAATACCTCTCTCTTCAGTTTTGTAGAAGAGTTTGTGTACAATTGGTTAATTCTTTTTCACTAAAAGCTTATCCAAAGTTACCAATCCAGCCACTTGGGATGGTTGTGAATGGGTTGTGTTTTAAATTTCCATTTTGATATCCTGTCTTTATAAATGATATTTTTCTCATGTGTTTTCTAGTCTCTCTACATACTTGCAAATATATCATAACCTACCTCATAGGATCCTAACCTCAAATACAGATTGGATTATTTTTTAAAGGCAAAAAAAAAAAAGCCTTAATATATCTAAAATTTATTTTTTTCTCATTACAATTTTTTTTGAATATTAAAAGAGTAAGAACAAAAAAATATGCAGGAAAATTAAGAGGGAATATGGAGCAACTATGTCCAGAAATCATGACAAATATATAAAATGCTACCTATTACACCTCACTCACTAGAAACACAGCATGACCCAAACCATGGATTATCTCCTTATGCTTCTTCCAAGCAGAGTAATCGGAATGATGAATTCAAACAACAGATACTGACTGAACTGAAGTTCACACTCATGTTCATCGAGCTCAAGAAAATCCAGCCAAACAAAAACAAGGCAACAAACCTAACTCATCCTACAATAGACCTCTTATGCAAGGGCACATAAACAATTAGGAAATGACTTCTAAACAAGAGTAATTGTTCTTTTCTGGAGACATAAGGATAACAATCTTTGAGACAAAAGCTTGGAAATAGGAAGCAATAATAATCCGGGACAGAAAAAATGAAAAAAGCTGGGAAATTCTGTGGCCAACCTCAAAAATTTACCTTAACAGGTATACCCACTGATACAGACAAAATGGGCTAACTTAGACAAAAGCAGATACCGAGCTGATCTCACTGAATATAAGTTTATTTTTTTTACTGTTTATACTAATATTACAATCTAAAAACAACAAAAAAAAATTTTTTTAATAATAAAAATAATAACAAAGTAAACAGACTCTAAGGGCTCAAATATGAAAGTAAAGGCAGGGTTTAGAAACTGGAGATTTGAGCAAATTCAAATGACTGAGTACTTTAAATCAACCCACCACACTGAACCTTCTTTTAATCAGAATTAGCTACCTAGGGCTGAGTGTCAGCAATAAAACAGAAAGTTTGTGGAAGTGTGCACACGGGCACGAGCACATACACACTTTCTCCTTTTTTTTTTTTCCTAGTACGTGAGGAAAACACCAGGTACTTGGAAATCTTCCTGTATCTATTACAGCTTCACTATCCCACTGAAGATATTCAATTTTCTTTTTTTTAAAAACTACCAACTTTCTTAATTATTATACTCATATTGCATCACTCCTGCTCAAAGAAGGCAATGCTTTGTACTGTTTCATTTATTAATCTACTTACAGCTTTTAGTAGAGTGACTGGTAGAAGGCAATAAAGAAATATATGTTGAACTTTTCTGTGCGTTTTGTGCTTGCTATTCCCTCTGGAGGCACACAGAAAGAAGTTTAAAGCCCAAATGTAAATTATATGAATCATATGTTAGAGTGAACTTTGAGAGAATATATTGCGTAATCATCCTAAAGCCCTATGTAAGGCATATTTTACATCTCTATTCCTCAAACTGTAGATCAAGGGATTCAACATGGGGATCACCAGGGTGTAAAATATGGAAGCCATTTTATCAGTGTCAAAGGAATGACTCTACTTGGGCTTCAGATACATAAAGATTAAAGTCCCATAGAACACTACCACCACAATCAGGTAGGATCCACAGGTGGGGAAGGCCTTGTGCCTGCCCTCAGCTGAGCTCAGTCTGAGAATGGATATGAGTATGTAAGAATCAAGAACTATTAGAAGGGATGAAATCAAACCAAAAACAGATAAGATGAAAATGACCAATTTGATCTCATGCGTGTCTGAGCAGAGCAAAGATAACAAGGGGAGAATATCACAGTAGAAATCCCTGATGACATTGTGGCCACAGAAGGATAAATTAAAAATCTTTATAGTACCAGAAGAGAAACAAATGTGCTGTAGAGATAAGGGATTGCCACCAGCACAGAACACAACCCTCGTGACATGATGATGGTGTAGCACAAAGGGTTACAGATAGCCACATAGCGGTCGTAGGACATTGCTGACAGAATAAACAATTCAGTAGTTATGAATATCATAAAGAAAACTTGCTGCATAGCACAAAAATAATATGAGATTTTATTTTCATCCACAACAAAATTTGCCAGCATTTTGGGTCCCACGGCTGTGGAATAACCAAGATCAGTGATAGCCAGGTGTCAGAGAAAAAAGTACATGGGAGTTTGTAGCCTGGAGCCTATCTTGGTGAGGATGATGATGCCCAAGTTGCCCACCACTGAAATCATGTAGATGATGAGGAGCAGCCCAAACAATGGAGCCTGCAGCTCTGAGCGGTCTGTGATTCCCATCAGAATGAATTCATTGAGTGCTGTTAGATTGTGTTTGTCCATCTTGGTTTATTGGGTAACTTGTTCTGAATGGAGACATCAGCATCATCAATAGATTTTATGCAATATCGTCTGGTAGGTTTTTGTATACAAAACCAGCAGGAATAGTATAAATCCAAACGTTCTATTTTAGGATATTTGAATACATATCCAACTGACACAAATTTTACACGTCCATATACATATTAGATAGATTGATGGATACATTGGTAGATAGATGAAACAAAAATGAATAATATGTTAAATTTTTAGGTGTTAGGTACATAGATATTTATTATATTCTTCTTAAAACTTTTATCTTTTTCACATACCTAAAAAATACACAGATACATTTTGAACCCTGTCCTTCAAAATACTATCTTATGAAAACTCATATATATATAGATGGTCCACAATGGAACAATCAACATACTAGACAGGTTTTCAATAGATACATAATTGATCACAGTGGAAATTATTTGTCTTTATATAAGAAAACATGCCTAGAGATATATGTACATTGATGCAACTTCTGCTGTAGCTCCATTTGTAATGCATACAGTGTGGTCCTTTGGACAAATAACATAAGTTATGTGAATCTTTTTATCCCCATCTGAAAAATCATATTATGTCTCTTTTTTGCAGGGTTGTTAGGAAGGATAAATGAGAGTTAAAGGCTTCAATGTGTCTACGATGCTTGAAAATAATTCTAAAATAGTGTGTCTACACTATTTGTCTACCTATTTGTCTTTCTGTCTGTATATCTATCATCATCATCATCTGTTGTTTTTTGTTGTTGACAGTAGTTACTTGGAATTATTATTTTTTGTTGTTAATTGTTTTGATCTTTAAGATATTTATAGGTATATTGTTCTGGACTGTGACTTAAGATCTTTGTCACCATTTTCAGGATGAATAGGTTCATTAAAATGTTATCCTTGTAAGTGACCCCAGCCCTATATTCCATAACACCTATTCTATGACTAAAGTGTCTAAAAGTGTCATTCTTTAGATTACTTTCTTTTCTGGTCTAATTAAAATACTTTCATTTCTAGTTGGGCATTTGTATTGCAACTGACACATTCTAAGTTTTTTGTAAGAAATCAGGTGTATATATTTTTTCTCATGGAGAAACCTAAGACATATGAGGAAACCTGAATAGTGAAAACTTGATGCCAAAAACTCCCGCTTGTAAAAAAGTATCCTCTACTTTCATGAAAAAGAAAGTTTAGAAAATCACAATATGATACGGTAGCATAGGAAAAGAAAAAAATGTACCGATGATGACATCTATGGGAATTCCCGGAAGTTATTCAAAAACTTTTGAACATGAAACATGCTCTGTTAAACACTGGAACTCCTATGTGGCATGATATATCATGGATAAATTTAAGTATAATCTTTAAAAAAGTGCATCTGAATATACCACGGAGGTTTTAAAAATAAAAGAATAGCCCTGCAGGTCAATATACCAAAATAATAGGTTTAAAACTCTGTGATCATCACTGCCTCATATGAATATGTGTGTATCTACCCCTCCACCTATCTCTCTACCTCTCTAACTCTTATCTCTCTATCTATCTACCTATCAATCTATCCATCTATGTATCTGCCTACATATCTATTTTCTATCTGGGATGTATCTATTCCTGAACACTGTGAGTAGTGCAGTCTCTGAGTAAATTATTAGTCAACAAATTCAGACATTAAATTTCATACCATTAAATTACAAAAGTGAATAAATGAAGTGCATTTTTATCTCATATAAAACATATCAAGAATAATGGTGGAAAGCAGACTGAATTGAATTAAAATTATTAATATTTTTCTGTGGCTTTGCTATCAAATAAAAATGAAGCTGTGAAACTGTGACTAAAATATTCTAGATGCTAGTAAAACATGCTAATTATAAACAAATTCTATCTTTTACCTGTAATGAATCTGTTTTCACACCTTGAGCATATTCCACCTGAGCTTAGAGGTCATCTCAAGAATAGATTTGACACATTGAACACTAATGACTGAAGATTAGCCAAGTTTGGAATGACATCAAGCATAGTAGATGAAGAATGCAACATGGCGTAGAGGAAACAATATATACTTTTCTCTCAGTCTTTGAGCATCTCCCTGGGGAGATACCAAGCAATGTGTTAATTACATCTGAAGCACCTGAAAGCTTAATGAAATGTGTAGCATATTTGTTAATTTTCTAAACAAATTGTATTCACCAGGAAGTAAATCTCTTTTAGATAGATTTATTCATTTATTCTCAGTTAAATTTCAATTTGCCCATCCAAGGATCTAGAGTAAAATATTTTACCTTTAGGTCAGGCCATACTCAATATTCCCCCATTTGCTTAATGTTCTAAAATGGAATTAAATTAGTACATTTCATAAATATAATGCACCCTTTCTTTGTGTTTTATTTCCTATATTTTCAGTATTTTTTTTTACCTTGGGAACAGATATTAGTCACTTCGACACCTCCTATTATTGCAAGTTTTCTTTTTAAGTCTTCTCTCATTTTATTTTATTAGATGAACATATTCTATTTTATGGGCATGACTCAACATGAGAAGAAACAGCTGCGTACATCCATTAATAATTGGAACATGGAATATACGGAGTCTGAATCTCAGGAAAGTGAAAGTTGTAAAAATGAAATACATAAAGATCAGTCTCCTAGGCATTAGTGAGCTGAAACGGACTGGTCTTGTACATTTCGAATTGGACAGTTACATGATATACAGTACCAGGATGAAGAATACAAGAGGAATGACATCACAATCATCCTCAAAAAGAACATTTCAAGATACCTGTCATGAAGCACAGTGCTGTCAGTGATAGGATGATCTCCAAAAGCCTCCAAAGAACATAAGTTAGTACTACTAGTACTCAAGTTTCCCCACCGAGCACTAATGCCAAAAATGAGGAAATTGAAGACTTTACTAACTTCTGAAGTCTGAAATACAGCAAAATTGCAATCAAGATGCAATAATCATTAAGAGCGATTATAATGTGAAAGTCAGAAAAAAAGAAGTATTTGTAGCTGGAAGATGTGGCCTTGGTGAAAGAAATAATGCCAGAGATTACATGTTGGAATACTGCAAGACCAACAAATTCTTCATCACAAATAGCTTTTTTCAAGAACGGAAACAGAGAGCACACAAGTGAGCCTTGCCAAATGGAATATACAGGAATCAAATCGCCTACACCTGTTGAAACAATATCATCAGTCAGAACCAAGCCAGGGGCCAACAGCAGAACAGACCATTGATCACTCATAGGTAAGTACAAATTGAAGCTGAAAAAAAATTAGAGCAAGTCAAGAGAGCCACAATACAACCTTGAGTGTATTCCACCTGAGTTTAGAGATCATCTCAAGGATAAATTTCACACATTGAAGACTAATCACCAAAGATTAGACAAGTTTGGAATGACATCAAGCATCATAGATGAGGAATGCAAAAGGTCATTACAAAGGAAAGAAAGAGAAAACCAAAATGGATATCAGAAGAGACTCTGAAACTTGTTCTTGAACATAGAGTAGCTAACGAGAAGGGAAAAAATAATGAAGTTAAAAACTGAACTGAAGATTTCCAAAGGGCAGCTCAAGAACACAAATGAAAGTATTATAATGAAATGGGCAAAGATCTGGAGTTAAAAAAAGAAAAGGGAAGAATATGGTCAACATTTTTTGAGCTGAAAGAACTGAAGAAAAAATTCAAGCCATGGGAGTGAATAATGTGATATGTTATTCACATCTTAATAAAGGTTTTAATAAATAAAAGTAACAAGAAAAAAAAAGCCAATTTATCTTACTTTCTAGATATGAAATGAGTGATATATCTATGTATAAGCACTTTAAAAGATGCAGAACCAGTATTTTCTCTAGCAGATATTAAATGTTTTTATCGCTAACAAAACCATGAAAATTTACTGATTTTGTAAAAAATAAAGCCTTGAAAAAAATCCTTATGTTTTATTTCTCTGTCCACCATTTTAAAATAAGTTCAAAATTTCCATAGAATCAATTGGTTAAGACAAAGGAAAGTTCAATGAAAGAATGAGTTTTAAAAATACCTGCGTTTTCTATGAGAGAGTTTTAATTTAGGATGGACTAATTTCTATTGCTTCAAGTAATAAATTAACATTTTAGGCTAAGAAGTATGTAAATAGAGAAATATCTGATCTTATACTTTGCTTTTATTTCATATGTTGCACATGTTTCCTGGGTTTTAAGTAATTTATCATACTAAATATTTTTATTCTTCACATCAAGGAGAATATACAGGTTTGTTATTGTTGTTAGGTGGCGTTTTGTATAGGTAAGACTGGCTATGAATACAAGGTGGACTTCTGTTAGAATATGGCACTGTGGAAACTGGGAGAAACACCATATGTTGTAGTGAAAGCCATGCCCCTCCCAGTTCTAGGAAAGTGTCAGTCACATATGCTGGAAATTCAAGTATCACTTCTCCTGTCCCTTGACTTCTGAGTCTTCCCTACCTCAAACCATTTGTGTTCAGCTCTCCACTGGTTTACTCTTTCTCTAGGGAATCCAGCAATGTAGGTAGTAGAAATTTGTCAATTCCCTCAGCTCCCTCTGCTTGGTGGTAACTTTCTCTAATAGAGAAATTATATGCAGGTACTATTTGACACGTGGTTGGAGGGACCAATCCCTGGAGGAGGACATCATGGTTGCCATACTAGAGGGTTGGGAAAAATAGGAAGTCCTTCAGTGAGATGGATTGACACAGCCCCACAACAGGCTCAGACATAGCAAGGATTGTGAGGTGGTGCAGGACAGGGCACTCTTTTCTTCTGTTGTTCATGGGATTTCTGTGATTAGAACCCACCCGATGACACCTCACAAAAAGAAGTATTAAGATTATTGGGGATTATTGAATATTTTAATGAATCACAGGTTAGTTCTTATTCTAATTTCAATAATATTTAACTTGTATACTCAAGCTCCTCAGTATTTCTCAACATTCTCTCTCTTTTTCTCTGTCTGTCTTATCTTCAGGAGCCCCTTCAATGAAAACGTATATAGGTAGATTAGACATTTTTTTTTTTTCCTTTGGGTTGATGGATATTCCTGAGTTGTGTATTGTTCCTTTTGATCTGCATGATTACTTTGGTGGGAAGCTCTTGGATGTTTATGGTAATCATGGCAATATCCAATATACTGCAAATTTTGGTTCTTTCACATTTTTGGCATGTGCTGGCACATTGTGGCCCATACCCATAACCACAGGACCACTTCATGCTTGACGCCCGGCCCTGCTAATCCCTGGCAGTGTTCTTCCATGCTGTAATTGATGGATGACAGTGTGTTCGGGGCCATCTGCACTCACCGTCCATTCTCTGGTGATACCTGCATCTGCCTGATGTCTTTATCAAAAGAAATTTGTGTTTGCAGTTTGCGTAAGTTTCTTCTCAGCAAAAGAATGGGAGAGTCAGGCATATAGAGAAAAGAATGTGTTAATGACTTTCCTTATTTTTTTATTGCATAGAGCAGGTTAGGGGCTGGAGGAAGGGATGGTTCTCCCCTTACCTGAGACTCCCAAGCAGACACAGTTTGATGGCAGGCTGCCTTTTTCAGGCTCAAAACAGAGTGGACTGCTCTGATATCCACTAGAAACTGTACAGTTCCTCCCGCCTCCACCTGCCACACACACACACCTTCCTCATAACCAGTGGCTCAGGTGGAAGACTTTCTTCTTGTCCTCCTCAATTAGAGGCTTTACACATTGGCATCATGGGCCACTGGGCACCCCATGTTCTTTCTTTCCTGTGGGTAAGAACTTAGGGCTTCTCTCTTCCAATGCCCACTCACTTTGCACTGGGCACTCTGGTCTCGGCTTAATGGGGTTCAGGGCCTCCCAACTCCCTACCTCTTCAGAGTCCCTCCTCTTCTTGAGCTGCCAGGAAACCAGTCATTTCCCTACAAGGTGGTGTCCAGGAATGCAACCGGTCTCTTCTGATCGGTGATTTTTCTCTTTTCATCTTCCTGATCCTGATAGGAATACACTTGGTAGGCAAGCTCAAAAAGACAAGATACCCATCTCAACATCTTCCTCAAGTTTTTGGAGTTTTCTCTGTATATCCCGGGTGCTCTGTCTAATAAAAATCATATTCAGGATGTGAGCATTTTCAAGACTCTCAGAGTCTGTGTCTGAGAAGCATCTAAACGCTTCCTACACACACGTTATACACTTACACAACCTCGTTAGTTTTACCAGCCTAATAACTAATACCTAGAGCCTTTTACACCCTCAAGGGTCAATTCCTGCCACTTCTTGGGACTCTAAAGGCCTTACCTAGTAATTTTCCTGTTATTTACCAAGTAACTCCAAATATCTAGAGCCTTTCTTGCCCTTAATGGTTAATTCCTCCGGCTTCTTGGGCCTCTTCTAAGGTTTTATGTAGATACTTACCATACAACCCAGGTGCATTTCGTATCTCCCAAGAAGTCATTGTTAGGTCCCAGGCGAATCATCTACCAGGGTTACTGGAAGGTCTCTAGGAGAAATCTCCTGGTGGCACCAGATGTTGGGGTGGCCTGTTGTCCTAGCCACCTCTGGAAATGGGAAGATGACTACTGGCTGGCTCACCAGAAATGTTGCCGGATGGAAACTTCAGGTTCTGCTCGGCACAACTCATCTCAGCCAATAAACAATAGACCAAAGTAGAAGAGTGGGAGAGTAGAAAGGTGTCTTTACTTCACTGTGCAAGGATGGGAAACAGTTGGGGCTGCTTCTGCCAAGACTGCTCAGACAGGCCGAGGGGAAACATTACCTATAAGGGGTTTATAAGTTGGAAACTCATACAAGTTACCTCAGCAACATTATTATCCACATTGCACAGCTGCAATAAGGTTTACATGTAACTTCATGCATCACGTCTTCAGAATATGCTGGTTAAACTACAGCCAGAGCCATGGTATTACTATATATGAGAACTAAAAGGTTGTCCTGAATGTCAACATGGTGTCTAAACTTGTTTTTGCCAATTTCCTCTAGTTTTGGGAAGCAGTTAAGGAGAAGGGAACCATGATTTTAATGTGAAGCTTTGCAGCAGCCAAGCAAAGGAACAAGGATTCTAATGTGAACTAGGGGTGTGTCAAGGAAGCTGCTCAAGGAAGTGGAATCTTCCCCAGCCTGGGGAGCTCTGTCTTATCATGGCCATCTTCACCTTCTAAATGCTTCAAACTTTCAAAATATTTATGCTCACATGACATTCTAACAGGCATCTTTTTCTTATATTCCAATGAACTATATTTATTCAAATTTCATTGGCTACGCAGGGGATCTTCTTTCATGATCTTGAACAAAGAAAATAATTTAGGTTCTAGGAGCTTCAATAAAACCCTAGAAATGTTGGAAAAAAGAATACAGGAAAAATTTTGAGGAGTAATCTGGAGCAGCTATGTCATAAGGCAAGACAGCTGTATCCTTGCCACATAATAGACCTTACTTTAATTAGATATACAGCATCATATAAAACATGGAATTATCTCATTTTGCCTCTCATAAGTAGGGTGAACAAAAGTCCATGAAAATATAGTGCCTTTTTTTTTTTTTTTTTTTAATAAATATTGACCAAAGTTTAAGAAGGTCAAACCTATGAAACAGAATATCCTTTTACCCAAGGAAGTATGCATAAAATAATTGAATGAATATTTTAAAAAGTTTTTCATATGGATAAGAAAAGATAATTACCCATGAAACAAAAACAAACAAAAGATAATTATTAAATAAGAACAAGTAGTGAGGAAGGAATCCCAAACCTGAGAGCAATTCTGGATGACATCAAGAAATTTATCTTAATTGGTATATACCCAAAGAAACCAGTGCACATTGATCAGAATATACATTAATTAAGATAAGCTTCTTGAGGTTATCCAGAGTTGCTCCCAGGTTTGGGATTCCTTCCCCACTCTTAGATCTAGGCAAAATGGGTTGATTATAACAAAGTCAGATAGACAGCTGAACTTGTAAATTGCTAAATTGCAAGGTATGTTGAGTTAACAGATTGATATGTGAAATTAAATGCATTAATAACAATGGAACTTCAAAGTTGAGAATCGGGGCACTTGAGCAAATTTAGATAACTTGAGTACTTCAAATCATCACACTATCCTGTGACTCCTTGCAACCTGGCCCAAATCTAATACTCCCCTCAGAAACTATGAAGACTAAAACACAAGGCAAGTGCTTACACAAACACACATACACAAACGAAAGTACTGACAATGCAAAGCTTATTTTAATAGAAGAAAAAACACCAGAGTCATTGTAGCTCCACTTTTGTAACTAGTGCCTTTTCCCACTTCCACTCAGCATATCCACTCTCCTTCCCTGACTTCATGGTTCCCAACACATTCTCCTGGAGGTCTGGTGGTGCACTGGTTAAGAACTTGGCTGCTAACCAAAAGGTCAGCATTTCAAATCCATCAGCTGCTTCTTGGAAACCCTATGGAACAGTTCTACCCTGTCCATTAAGTTTTCTATGACTCAGAATTGACTCAATGAGAAAAAGTCTTGTTTTCTAGCACATTTTCAAAAAAAAAAAAAAAAACCCATATGTACTGCTGTTGAGTAGATTCCAACTCCTAGCAACCCAATAGGACAAAGTAGTACTCACGCATAGGGTTTCCAAGACAGTAAATCTTTGTGGAAGGTGACTACCACATCTTTCTCCCATGGAGTGGCTAGTGGGTTTGAACTGGCGATCTTTCAGTTAGCAGCAGAGCAGTTTAGCCACTGCACCACAAGGGCCCCAACATGTTATTCTGCACTGTAACATTTACGTACTTATTAAGCTTGTGATCCATCTTTTCCCTGCAAAGAAGACAAAGGTTTTTACTCTTTAGTTTCCTCTTTTGTTCACCAGTGCATTTAGAAGAGTGACTGACACATAGAAGTAAATTTGTTAACATGTGTGGAATGTATTTTTGCTCATTATACCCTATAGAGACACACAGGCAAGGTTTGAAGCCCATGATATAAGAACCATTTGATGAGTTAAGTGGTAGAAAAGATATTGCTTAATTTATTTCATGTTCTACAATGGCATGTTTTACATCTTTGTTTCTCAAGCTATATATCAAGGGATTCAACACTGGAATAACCAGGGTGTAAAATATGGAAGCCACTTTATCAGTTTCATAGGAATGACTGGACTCGGGATGCACGTATGTAAAGATTAAAGTCCCATAGAACACGACCACCATGGTCAGGTGGGATCCACAGGTGGAGAAGGCCTTGTGCCTGCCCTCTGCTGAGTTAATCCTGAGAGTGGCTAAAAAAACAAGCAGATAAGATACAAGAACTATTAGAAGGGTTGAAATCGAATCAACAGATGCTGAGATGAGAATGATCAATTCAATTTAATGTGTGTTTGAGCAGAGCAAAGATACTAAGGGGAGACAGTCACAGCAGAAAAGACTGATGACATTGTAGCCACAGAAGGATAAATTAAAAATCTTTATGGTTATAAGAAGAGAAACAAATGCACTTTAAAGATAGAGGATTGCCACCAGTACCCGACACACCCTTTGTGACATGATGACTGTGTAGAGCAGAGGGTGACAGATGGCCACGTAGCAGTCCTAAGACATTGCTGACAGAATGAATAATTCACTAATGATGAACAAGGGAAAGAAAGCTAGCTGTATAGCACAAAAACAATAGGAGATTGTATTTTCATCTACAAAAACATTCACCAACATTTTGGGTCCCACAGCTGTTGAATAACCAAGATCAGTGATAGCCAGGTATCTGAGAAAAAAGTACATGGGAGTTTGTAGCTTGGAGTCCATCTTGGTGAGGATGCTGATGTCCAAGTTGCCCACCACTGAAATCATGTAGATGATGAGGAGCAGCCCGAACAATGGCGCCTGCAGCTCTGAGCTGTCTGTGATTCCCGTCAGAATGAATTCATTCGGCGCTATTAGATTGTGTTTGTCCATCTAGGTCTATCAGGAAACCTATTGTGGATAGAGACATCAGCATCGTCAACAGGGTTTATGTAGTATCCTCTGGTGGATTTTTAGTATACAAGGGCAATGTGCTAAATGAATAAGATAAATCCAAACTTTCCAGTAGAGATATTTGCAAGTAAACCCACCTCCCACCAATAAAGCATAAGTGCATGAAGAAAGAGAGAGAGAGAACCATGGGGAGAGAAAGAGAAACCTACCTTGTTATCTTTTTTTTTTTTACCTTGTTATCAGTCGGGGGAAATTTGCTCCCCAAAGAACATTTGTCAATGTCTGAGACATTTTGGATGTCACAACTAGGAGAAGGGAACTACAGGTATCTAATGGAAGCCTGGGATGTTGCTAAATATTTTATTATGTACAGGTAACTCCTCACAATAAGGAAATTTCCAGTCCAAATGTCACTGGAGGGGAAGATGAGAAACCCTGATATAGATATAGATACAGGTGTAAATGCAGATGTGCATGTAGTCCCAGATAAAGGTACAGGTGTAGGTATAGGTGTACATGTATGTGTACATGTGCTTGTAGGCATGTGTGTACTTGTATATGTACATATAGATGCACACACGCTCATGCACACACTCACGTTCATGCACATACACGTACACACATACACACACAGAGATGGGATCCCTGGCAGAGCAGTGGTTAAGGGCTTGGCTGCTAACCAAAAAGTCAGCTGTTTGGATCTATCAGCCGCTCCTTAGAGACCCAAAGGGGAAGTTCTCCTCTGTTTTAAAGGGTCTCTATGAGTCAGGATCGAACTGATGACAATGGGCTTGGATTTTTTTTTTTTTTAATATACAGATAAATATATGAAGCAAAAATTTAAAAAATATTAAAAATGTTAGGTGTTAGGTATATGAATGGTTACTAAACTTTGTTATGTCTTTAATGACAATCACATAATGGCATTTACAAAATTATAATACATATGTTGATTATAAAAATTTTAAACTGCAAATTCCCAGAATGTGTGCAAATATTTAATATGCCTCATTTCAAAACATAGTCCAATAAAAGCCCTTGTGCCACAGATGGTGCAGACTGAAACAATATACTTGACAAGAATCAAACACATGTCTTGCCAGGGAAAATCTAATAGATCCTGGTGGGGATTATTCATCTTTACACAGGGGAATATCCAAGGTGGTAGACACATGTAGATACAGCCTCTTTTATACCTCCTCCTGTAGCTTATATAGTAAGATATCTTAATCTCTTTATCCACACCTATAAAATGACCACTTCCTTTCAGGGTTGTTGAAAACTAAATGAGGATTACATGTTTCAATGTGTTTAAATTATCAGGACATAACTCTCAAATATGAAATCTATAGTATCCTTACTGTTTTTAAAGTGATGACGGTAAGTTATTTGAAAGGAGTTTTCTTTACATATGCATATGTAAATCCTTCTAGTGTGACCTAGCTTCTATGCCAGGCTATGAAGATGACTAGGTTGAGTAGTGTGTTATCCATGTAACTGACTCAGCCCTTCTTTCTCCCATCCTCAACTCCCTGACTGAAATTGGACCATCAGTGTACCAGTCTTCTGGGTCATATATCTTCTACCTTACTTAAACATTTTAATATATGTTAATCGACTATAAACCTAAGGTTGGCATTTGGAAACCACCAGCTGCTCTGCAGTAGAAAGATGTGGCCGTCTGCTTCCATAGAGATTTACAGCCTTGGAAACCGTTTGTGGTTACTGATGGGTCAGGATCACTTTAAAGGTAGTGAGTGTGTTTTAATATAAATTTACTTAAAATATGTCTTAATCTAGTTGTCCTTTCATTATAACTAACACATATAAAGTCATTTCTAACAAATCACATGTATTTTCTCAGGAAAATATTTACAATAGTGGGAGGAAATTGAGAGAAAGTGAGGTCACTACCATTGATTTTAAAATGAACTTTCATTAAAAAAATCCATCTGGTTAATGAAATCCTCTAGTCTAAACTATTATATAACACATAATGCATATAAATATAAATATATTTAAACTAAAATGTATATACATATCCCTAATAAACCAAAGATAAAAAAAAAAAAAATTCCAGAAAAGGATGAGGATGGCAGTTTAAGGTCAAAGAATAAATGGTTTGAAATGATACTACTTACATGAAAACAGCAGTACCACCAGCCTCTGAGCCAGGAATAATCAAGGAAATAGAAAAAAAAAACAAAAACAGTATCATATTAAATAATAAAGTGGGAAATATACTATCTCATATAAAATATTGCTGAAAAAGTTGTGACCTACACTGACAAAATGCCTATATCAGAAAGCAACTATTGGTCTTTTCCCGGCTAGCCAAAGGAGAATGAAGAAAACTGAGGACAGAAGGAAGCAATTAGTCCAAAGAACTAATGGGCCACTTGAATCCCAACCTCCTGTAACCTGACAACAGAAAACTAGATGGTACCTGGCTGCCACTACTGACCACTCTGACCAGGATTACAATAGAAGTTTTGGGGCAGGATGGGTAAAAACTGTAGAACAAAATTCAATTTGAACAACAACAACAACAAAAGACCAGATATACTGGTTTGAAAGAGGCTGGAGAAGCCCCTGAGACTGATCCCTTAAGATAGATTCTAACATGAAACTATAGACACCCCTGGAGGCCTGCTTTCAGCTGAATAACAGACAGAGCTGTTAAATTAAAAGACAACATCTGTAAAGGAGGTGCCACTTAGGACAATCAAGTATAGGAGACCAAAAGGGCAAGAAGGCAGGAAGGTACAGAGAAGCCTGACAAATGCAAACAGGGAAGCCAGGGAGGAAATTAGGAGAGTGCTGGCACACGTTGTGTAAGAATCTTTGATTGGAAAATTCATTTGCTATGTAAACTTTCACCTAAAACACAATAAAATCTTTACTTTCTTTCTTTTTTTTTTTTAAAGAAGAACTGAACTGAGCATCAGTAGATATTACAACTGGGAAATCAACTATCTTCAATGAATCCAATAAAACCAACATAAATCTTTAGTTACAATGATGAAAGGCTGAAGTAAAAAAGTTCTTATATTGTTAAATACTGCTTTTCCTATAAAGTAAGGGAAGGTAAGAGGACTTCCTCTCAACAGCTCTGGAGTTCCATGGAGAGCACGATGTTATTTTCCATAGTTTACTATCTTTGTTGAACATCTAATTCTCATTATATAAAGCTATATTCTTTGAGAAAATTATAACTTCTTATGGTAGATTCCACTGGAAATTGAAGAATATGGTATATAGTACACTATCATCAAACTGGCTACTTAAAGTTTCCTAAACTCCAAAAATTGCTTTCACATCTCAACAAAAGGTGTGAGATGGATGGAAATGTATTTGTTTCCTTATCAAGAAATTAGCAAAAATGCACATTTGCACAGTTATTTAAATATATATTAAATTACATTTGAGAGAGACATAGAAGAGCCTAGAGTCACTATACAACTAACTATTTTGAAGGACATCAACATCGGAGACTGAATACCTGCAGCTTCATCATTCTGCTACGGTAATTTTTAGTACTGCGTATGCTTCCTTTGCTTTCATATTTGAGCCCTATTATTCACATAGTTAGGCCATCTGAGTTGAGCAAACACTTAAGCACTCAGCTATAAACTGAAAGGTTGGGGGATCAAGTCACTGAGAGGTGCCTGGGAAGAAACAAAGATCTACTTCTGAAATGTCGCAGCTGTTGAAAAACCTATGGAGCACTATTCTCTGATACGCTGGGGGTAATTATGAGGCAAAATTGACTCCAGGACTCTTTTTTTTCCTCTCTGTTTCTTGTTTATTCTTATAATTATCTATATAATATAAAATATTATTTAGGCATTTAATGATAATGACTCATAGATGTTTATGAGCATTTAGCCTCTGGAACAAAGTGTGAATATTTGAAAAAAAAAAAAAAAAGCATGACAGAAAAATGTAGAGAGATTCTAGTCTCCGGTACTATTGAAATGTAGAATACACACAGCACTGACTCAGAAATCCTAATATTTTGCAATGAATATGCCATTGAATAGCACTGGAACCTTGCAAGTGTCACTGAAATATCCTCGATATTGCTAAAATATAGAAATGGTCTATCTTTTTACCTGTAACGAAGTCTCCGTCTTCACTCCCCCATGTGATTAACAAGGCGGAGTGAGACGAATTTATGGAATTTTTTTCAACCATGGAGATGCTCCCTGGGGAGATGACAAGCAATTTGTTGATTATTCCTGACCCATTTAAAAGCTTAAAATATCTAGGGGTTGTTTGTTAATTGCCCAGGACAATTTTTAATCTTCAGTAAGCAAGTTTTCAACCATATAGTGTGTATACATGTCTGTATTTATCTATTTCATACAGGCTTGCATTTTGCTCTTTATTAACTTTCCATTTTTACCACACAGGGATCTGGATTAAAATACTGTATCTATAAAACAGAACTGTCAATAGTCCCTGTTTCTTTAGGGGCCTCTTCAAATGGACGACAGAATGAAGATCTGCTTAAACGCTTTCTTATTGCATTATTTAAAAGACTTAAATGGAACAAAAGTAATGCATCGCGCATGTGTGAGGTATCGCGTCCCAGCTTGCTGTTGTAATTGTTGCTGTTACTGTTATTGATCAGGGTTTTTTTTTGTTTGTTGGTTGGTTTTGTTTTTGACCTCAGAAACAGAAATGTTACTCTTCCTTCTAGTTTCATGGTTAATTGCGATCATCAGACTGCTTAGGATTTTACTTGTTTGTTTTATTTCCCTTTATTACATTTCAATATGTTTTTTTTCCATTCTGTCTGATTTTTATACCAAAACATCTTTCTCACCTTCATACATATCCGGCTGTGCTTCACATGTACTCTACCATGTCAGTATACCCTTGTGTCTTGGGCTGAGTTCTCTAGAGTAGCAAAACCAGTAAGTTTAAAATGGCATAGCTTGAGAGAATTATATCAATGGAATGCCTGTAGAGGCTGGAAAGTCACAAGTCCATGGGTCAGGTTAGAGGTTTCTCCTGATTTACGCAGCTGTAGGGGCTGGCTAACCCAACATCTGCAGGTCAGACAGCAGGGGTCTTGCTCAGCAGCTGAAGACTGAAGAATCCCAAGATCGACAGGCAAGACTGCAGGCAAGCTGCTCATTCAATTCCCAAGAACCGGAGTTCAGAGGAACAGGAGCCTGGTGCAGGATTCAAAGTGACAAAAACCCAACGAACCTTGCTAGAATGTCTACTTATACTCCATGCAGGCCACTTACATCAACAGATTGGCTATTCACGGTAGATCCCATCATGGAGATGATGATAACATCGTAGGACTGTTATACTACTGAGAATCATGGCCCAGTGAAGTTGACACACAACCTTAACTTTCACACCTTGTAAAGTGTGATATTTTATGTGTAGTGTTTTGTTATGAATATACATCTATCATGGTATATCTTATTGGGGCATTTTGCCATTTTAAATATTCATAATGTATCCATTTATGCTTTTTTTTTCTTGTTTTATATATGTGTATTTTTTTCAATGTTTAAAGTACTCACTACTAAATGAAAGTTTGACAGTTTAATCCCATAAGCCATTATGGGAAGAAAAGACCTGACCATCTACACCCATAAAGATTACAGCTAGGCAACTTTTGGGGCATTTCAACTCTGTCTTATAAGTCACTATAAGTCTCAATCAGCTTGAAGGCACCTAATAAAATAAAAAATTCTTTACTGATAGGTATTTTGTTGTCTCCAGCAGAACATTGTCTGACATTCTTGCTTTGTGCATGTCATCAGGAAAGACCAGTTTCTGGAATCAGACATCATATTTGGTGAAAGAGAGGACCAACTGGGATGAGGGAAGCCCTCCGTGAAATGGATTAACATAGTGGCTACAACAATGGACTCAAGCATACCAAGGATTGTGAAGATAGCAAAGGGCCAGGCAATGTTTGTTCTGTTTTCCATTAGGTCACCATAAGTTGTTGTCAACACAATGGCAGATAACAACAACCTTTTGAGATGGACTTCTTTTACTTCACATGACTCTGTGGAGGTTTCTCCTTATTGTTGTGTGCATCAATAATTTGTTTCTTTTACTGCTGAGTATTATCTCAGGTGTGGATTTATTAAAATTTGCTAAACAATTTACCCGTAGAAGGACATTTTGGGTTTTTACCAGTTTTTACCTTTTATAAATAATGTTTCCATGAACATTTTTTTCTTTCTTTTTTTAATTGTGATTCAGGTGAAAGTTTACAGAGCAAATTTTTTTCCCATTAGATGGTTAGTACTCAAATTGTTTTGAGACTTTGGATGACAGACAATAGTGTGAAGTGTCAGCACTTTTCGTTTCTTCACCCTAGGTTCTCTGTTTCCGTTCGTCCAGTTTTCCCATCTCTTCCTGCCTTCTTGTCTTTACTTTTGGGCTAGTGTACCTATTAGTCTCAAATACATGATTGAGGTATGAATTACATCCCTCAAGTGGGCAATTCTGGCCTTGGAGACCTATTGAATTTTTGGCTAAATAAAGGACAAGCCTCCGTATTGACTTCAGCGCTAAGTTAAAAGGGTGTCTAGGGACCATATTCAGGGGGTTTCTCCAGTCTCTGTCAGACCAGCAAGCCTGGTGTTTTTGTGTGTGTGAATTTGAATTTTGTTCTATATTTTTCTCCCACTCTCTCTGAGACCCTCTACTGTGATGCCTGTCAGAGCAGTTGGTGGTGTGAACTGGGCACTTTCTAGTATTTCTCAGCTCACTCTGGTGGAGTTTGTATTAATTGTGGTCCATTAGTCCTTTGAACTAATCTTTTCCTTGTGTCTTTGGTCTTCTTCATTCTCCTTTTGCTCCAGTCAGAATGGGTTCAGTAAATGTATCTTCGATGACCACGCATGCTTTTAAGACCCTAGTCTCTACTCACCACAGTTGAATGTAGAATATTCTTTTTATAGACTGTTATGCCAATTGAGCTAGATGTCCCCTGAGATCATGGTTTCCTGCCCTCAGCATGGTAGTTCAGTCTCTCAGGGCCTATGGATGTCTGTGAAGCTTCTATGACTTTGCCCAGGTCAAGTGGTGAGAACTTCCCCAGTATTGTGTACTGTCTTACACTTCACCAAAGTTACCACATGTCTACTAATTTGTGTAAGTGTTCTTGTATGACCGTAGCTTTCATTTCTCTTGAATAAACTTTGAAGTGTGAGTCGTTTTAATTTTGACAAAGTCCACTTTATTGATTTGTACTTTTCATCAATGTATTTGCATGCAATGGTAATTGACTAGATTTTATTGTTGAGTGGTATTCATTTTCTTGGATAGACCACAATTTATTTATTCATTCTCAAGTAGATGAACCGTTAGATTGTTTTTAGTTTTTGGTTATTACAAATAATTTGCTATTGAAATTTGTACACATGTCTTTATAAGGAAAAAATACTGTCATGTCTCTGGTTAGAGAATAGAATGGCTAAATTTCATGGCAAATCTGTGGTTAGCCTTCTAAGACCAAATCTTTAAAACAAATTATTTTTTTTTCAATTATTTATACCCTTTTCATTTTCCACTAGTGGTTTATGAATGTTCTGGTTCCTCCAACTGCCTGATATTCTAATAGCTGTAAAGAGGTCTGTCAATTTTTTCACTTAAATTCATTAATTAAGAATGATGTTGAGCATTTTTTTAGGCTTATTTGCCAGCTGCATATTTTCTTTGGATAAATTATTGTTTATATTTATGACCATTTTTGTAGATTGTTCCTTTCCTTTTTTTTTTTTTCCTTTTTTTCAGTTTGGAGAACTTTGTGCATATTATGGAAACTACTCATTTATTAGATATATTATTGGAAAATGTTTCCTCCCAAAATATAACTCGTTTTTATACAAGTGTCTTTTGAGAAGCAGAAGTTTTAAAAGTTGCTGTGGCCAAACGTTTTATGGATTTTGCTTTCCACGTTTGTCTTAGATGTCTGTGCTGGAGTATCAGAAATATCACAAGTAGATCCCTTTAAGAAACAGAAGTTTATTCTCTCTTTATTTACACTTTGGCTTAGAGTAGATTCTGAGTCATCTCACACTTCAGAAAACTGGAAATTCAAATTCAGGATGCCAGATCCAGGGGAAGGTTTTCTTTCTCTGTTGGCTCTGGGGGAAGGTCCTTGTCATCAGCTTTCCCTGATCTAGGAACTTCTCAGCTCCTGGACCCCATGTCCAAAGGAAGTGCTCCATCTCCATTACTGGTGATTTTTTATTGGTGGCAGGAGATCCTACTCTTTCTGCTCCTTTCACTCTTCTATCTCAAAGAGATTCACTCAACATACATCCTAATCCTGTAGATTGGGTCCTTTCTCATTAACTTAGCTGCTACTAATCCTGCCGCATTAACATCAGGGAGACTAAGATTTAAAACACATGGAATAATCACATCAGATAAAAAAATGTTGGACAAGAAATTTGTACTGGAAATCCTGGCCTAGCCAAGTTGAAACATATTTTGGGGGAACACAATTCAATCCATTACCAGTGTTATATCTAAAAAATCCCCAAATGTATCTAAATAGCAAATGTAAACCCACTTTGAATTCAGACAGGCTTTTTAAAAAGAATTTTTTAATTCGCCACTAACCTGAAACCAAATTCACAAAGAAATGCTAAGTTAACTTTTTAATACTATAACTCTATTGTAGGCTGTATTAGATTTTATACATCAAAAATCATGTCATCTATCAATAAGAAGAGCTTTACCTCTTCCTTTCCAATCTGAATGCTTCCTATTTATTTTTTGTTGCCTTATCCTGTTTTCTAGAACACCCACTAAAATGTCTGATAGATTTGGGAAGGGTAGATTTACATATTGTGTTCCTGATCTTCCTGAGAATTTATTCAATGTTTCATATCATGTTTGATGGTAGCTGTAGGTTGATCATGGGGGCCCTCTATCAGTCTGAGGAATTTCCAGGCTAATATTGTCGTTAGTTTTGGTTAGGTGCCCACGGAGTCGGTTCCAATTCACAGCAACCCTATGTACACCAAAATGAAACACTGCTTGGGCCTGCACTATTCTCACAATCGTTGTTATGCTTGAACCCATCCTTGGAGCCACTGTGTCAGTCCATCTTGTTGATGGTCTTCATTTTATTTGCTGACCCCCTACTTTCTTCTTGTTGTTGTTATGTGCCTTTGAGTTGGTTCTGACTCAGAGCAACTCTATGTACTACAGAACAAAAAACTGCCCTGTGTTGAGCCATCCTTACAATTGTTATTATACTGAGCCCAATAGTGCAGCCACTGTCTCAGTCCATCTCATTGAGAGTCTTCCTCTTTTCCACTGACCCTGGACTTTACCAAGCATGATGTCCTTGTCCAGGTACTGAATGCTCCTGATAACAAGTCCAAAGTATGTGAGACATAGTGTCTCCATCCTTGCTCCTGAGGAGCATTCTGGTTATACCTCTTCCAAGACAGATTTGTTCATTCTTTTGGCAGTCCATGATGTATTCAATATGTTTTTTTCCAAAACCACAATGCAAAGGCATCAATTCTCCTTTGATCTCCCTTATTCATTGCCCAGCTTTCCCATGCTTATGAGGCAATTGAAAACACCATGGCTTGGGTCAAACAGACCTCAGTCCTCAAGGTGACATCCTTGCTTTTCAACACTTTAACAAGGTCTTTGCAGCCAATTTGCCCAGCGCAATGCATCTTTTGATTTCTTGACTGCTCTTTCCATGGCTGTTAATTGTGGACCAAGTAAAATTAAATCCTTGATAATTTCAATCTTTTCTCCATTTATCATGATGTCGCTTATTGGTCCAGTGGTGAGGACTTTTGTTTTCTTTATGTTGAGATGTAATCTATACCGAAGGCCGTGGTCTTTGACCTCCATCAGTAAGTGCTTCAAGGCCTCTTCACTTTCAGCAAGCAAGGTTGTGTCATCTGCATATTGCAGGTTGTTAATGACTCTTCCTCTAATCCTGTTGCCCTGTTCTTTTTCATATAGTTCAGCTTCTTGAATTATTTGTTCAGCATACAGATTGAATAGATATGGTGAAGGGATATAACCCTGACACACTTTTCTTGACTTTAAACCATGCAGTATTCCATTGTTCTGTCCGAACTAATGCCTCTTGATCCGTGCATAGATCCCTCATGAGCACAATTAAGTGCTCTAGGATTCCCGGTCTCCACAGTGTTATCCATAATTTGGTATACTCCACACAGTCAAATGCCCTAGCGTAGTCAATAAAACCCAGGTGAACATCTTTCTGGTATTCTCTGTTCCCAGCCAGGATCCATCTGACATCAGCAATATCCCTGGTTCCACATCCTCTTCTAAATCTGGCTAGAATTTCTGGCAGTTCCCTGTTGATACACTGCTGTAGCTGTTTTTGAATTATCTTCAGCAAACTTTTACTTGCATTTGATATTACTGATATTGTCCTATAATTTCTGCTTTTGGTTGGCTCACCTTTCTTAGGAACAGGCGTAAATAAGGATCTCTTCCAATTGGTTGGCCAGGTAACTGGTTTTCAAACTTCTTGCAGTAGAAGAGTGAGCACTTGCAGTGCTGCATCCACTTGTTGAAATATCTCCATTGGTATTTTGTCAATTCCCCGGCCTTGTGTTTTGCCTGTGCCTGCAGTGCAGCTTGGACTCATTCCTTCAGTATCAGTGGTTCCTGATTATGTGTTACCTCCTGAAATGGTTGAACATCAGCCAAATCTTTTGGTGTACTGACTCTGTGTGTTCCTTCCATCTGCTTTTGATGCTTTCTGGACATTTAATATTTTCCCTGTAGAACCCTTCAGTATTGCAACTGAATGCTCGTATTGCTTCAGTTCTTTCAGCTTGAGAAATGCTGAGCCTGTCCTTCCCTTTTGTACTTCTATCTCAGGTTTTTGCACGCATAATCATAATACTTTATTTTGTCTTCTTAGTTGCCCTTGGAAGTCTTTTGTTCAGCTCTTTTGCTTCATCATTTGTTGCTTTCACTTTAGCTATTTGACTTTCAAGAGCAAGTCTCAGAGTCTCAACTAACATGCACTTTCGTCTTTTCTTTCTCTCCTGTCTTTTTGGTGGCCCCTTGCTTTCTTTCTTTATGATGTCCCTTGGTGTCATTCCACAACTCATCTGGCCTTTGGTAATTAGTGTTCTAGGTGTCAAATCTATTCTTGCGATAGTAGAGAGGCTCAAAATCATCAGTCAGAACAAAGCCAGGGGTCAACCACAGAACTGACAATCAATTGCTCATATGCAAGTACAAGCTGAAGCTGAAGAAATCTAGAGCAAGTTCGCCAAAACCAAAATATGACCTTAAATATATCCTATGAAAAATTTAGAGATCCTCCCAAGAATTGATTTGACACATTGAACACTAATGACCGCAGATTAATCAAGTTCAGATGTCATCAAGTACATCCCACCTGAAGGAATCAAAAGATCATTAAAAGACAAGACAGAAAGAAGAAACAAAATGGATGTCAAAAGATACTCTGACATTTGTTCTTGAATGTAGAGTAGCTAAAGCAAACAGGAAAAACAATACAGTCGAAGAGATAAACAGAACATTTCAAAGGGAGGCTCAAGAAGACAATTTGTATTATAATGAAATGTGCTAAGACCTAGAGTTAAAAAATCTAAAAAGGTAGGACTTGTTCGACATTTCTCAAGCTGAAAGAATGGAAGAAAATCTTAAAGACACATTAGAATATTTTATGGTGTGTTGTTTACATTTCAATAAAAGGATAAAAAAATAAAAGTAACAAGAAATAAAGCCAATTTGTCTAACTTTCTAGACGTGAAATAAAAGCTATATCCATGTATGAAGCACTTTAAAAGATGTAGAACCCATGCTTACCTGAGCAGGTATTAAATGTCTTTATGGTTAGAAAAATCATGAAAATTTAGTGATTTTTTAGAAAATAAAACCTTGTAAAAAGTTCTTATATTTTATTTCTGTATCAATTATTTTATATAAGTTCACAAATTCCATAGAATCCATGGGTTGTGATGTTCACAGGTAAGTTCCATGAAAAAGTGAGTTTTAAAAATGAAAACATTTTTTACAAGAGAATAAATGATGAATATTTATTTTGCCTACTCTAAAAAAAATTTTTTTTTTTTTTTTTTTTACTCTAGGGATGACTAATTTCTATTGGTCCAAGTAGTAAACTAATATTTTGAGCTAATAATTATGTAAATAGACAGGTACATCTGATCTTGTACTTTGCTGTTATTTCATATACTGTGCATGTTTGATGGTATTTAACTAATATAATATCACACTAAATATTTTTATTCTTCTCATCAAGGAGACTATACAGGTTTGTTATCGTTGTTAGTTGCCATTGTATATAGGTAAGACTGGCTGTAATTTTAAGATGAAATTCAGCTAGAATATGACACAGTGGAAACTGGAAGAAACATCACATGTTGTAGTGAAGGGCGTGCCCTTCACAGTTCTAGGATGCACCATTCACATATACTGGAAATTAAAATATCACTCTTCCTGTAACTTGACTTCTGAGGCTTCCCTACCTCAACATTTGTGTTCACCTCTCCACCAGTTTATCTTTCTCTAGGGAATCCAGCAATATATGTCGTCCCAATTTGTCAATTCCCTCAGCCCCATCTTCTTGGTGGTAACTTTTTCTAATAGAGAAATCATATGCAGGTACTATTTAACACTTGCTGTGTGAGTTCAGTCCTGGGAGAAGGACATCATGGTTGGTATACTAGAGGGTCAGATAAATACAGACAGAAGCTCAGTGAGATGGATTGACACAGTGTCTGCAACAATGGGCTCAAACATAGCAATGATTGTGAGGTGGTGCAGAACCAAGCTCTTGTTTGTTCTGTTGCTCATGGGGTTTCTGTGATCAGTATCAACTCCTGACACCTTAAAACAACAAGCATTAAGATTATTGGTGATTATTAAATATTTTAATGAATCACAGATTAATTCTTATTATAACTGTAATAATATTTAAGTGTATATCAACCTCCTCACTATTTTCTTATCATTCACTGTCTCTCCCTCTTTCTCTGTTTCTCTTATTTTCAGGAGCTCCTTCAATGAAAAACTGTGTGAGTGGATTAGACAAATTTATTTTCTTTGAGTTGATGGGTATCAACAAGTTGTGTTTTTTTTTTTTTTGGTATGTATGATTATTGTGGTGGGAAGCTCTTGGAAGTTTACATTATACCAATATATTGCACATTTAAAGATGGTTCTTTCAAGTCTTAGATGACATAATTGGCAAAATATACATAGAACTCCATGGTACCCAACCTTCACAATTGCATGTAGTGCTTCTATCTCTCTTCATTGTATCATCTAGAAATTCTTTTCCCAGACATGTAATGAAACACTCAATAAGTAAATGAATCACTCAAACAGTAGGTTTTAATTTATTTTTGAAAAGGAACCAGAAAAGAAAAGGAAAAAAAAAAAAATGTCTAGTAGTGGGGCCTGAAGGCTCTCATTGGTTCAGTAGCTCAGCAAAATCAAAGTTAATATATTTGCCAATCCATTCTCCTTAAATTAAATTCCCCCAAAGTTGAAGTTCACACAGCAGCAAAGTCCAGGAAGAAGAAGGTGATGGGGAATAAATCTTCTCATGCACCCCTTTTTTAAAGAAGTAACATCAATAGTATCTTTGTTTTTAAAAAGTGGCTGAACTACTAGAGGCAAAAGTGCAAAAATCATTTCTTAAAATGGGAACTTCCTTGTTTATTGATTTTTAACATCTTCCTTACTAAACCAAAAACCAAACCTATGCCGCCCAGTCAATTCCAACTCCTACCTACCCAGGACAGACTAGAACTGCCCCCTAGGGTTTCAAAACAGATGCTGGTGAGTTCGAACTGCTGACCTTTGGGTTAGCAGCTGAGCTCTAACCACTGTTTCATCAAGGCTCCTGTATCTTAATACTTTATGATAATTCCTTATATCCCCCACCGGACATTTATTATAAACCTGCCCAGACTATCTCCTGCATCCACATTGTGATGGTTTTCCATTATTTAGTTTGAACAAATCATGCATCCAAATGAATCAATTAGCTTGCTGTGTCAATATATTAATTCATTATCTCTATTGAATTTATTTTCTCTCCCAGACACTGTCCTAGGTATTGACTATTTTATGAACCTCACTGCTATTTCTCCTCTTTTAACAAGATATTCTCTGTCATCTCAGGGATGACACTATTAACACAGAAAATTTGCATAAAGAATTATTTTAAACTAGCTGCTATGAACCTGGAACCTGCATGTAGACCATGTTTGGAACTTGATTCCAATGCTAAAGACCACTGGGAACTTGGACTATTTATTTACCCTGTGTGAGTTGAACTTGGGTAATTTATTTACCCTCTTTGTACCTTCATCTTTTCATCTGAATTATGTAAATATTAATAGAATCTGCCTCACAGAGCTCTTGTGAAAACTAAATTAACTAAACATTGAAGAATGACAATGATGCAACCAGTCAGCAAGTATGAGGTATTATTCCTGGTTGTGCTCATTGTTGCTGTGGAAATCCCTAGTTCCACTAGGACTGACGCGTCTCGTCCAATAAACTAGAGACTCAAGTGGGAGCATAGAAAGGCAACTTTATTTCAGTGTTCAAGGAAAGAAACTGTTGGAGCTGATGTTGCCAAAACTGCTCAGTGAGAGTGAGGCAAAAGGTTACTTTTAAGGGGTTAACAAGTAAGAAGTTCATACAACTTACAACAGCAACATTATTAATCAAACTACTTAGGGGCAATGTGGTTTAAATGTAACTTCATGTATCCTGTGTTCAGAATATGACAGTTAAACTCCAACAACAACAAAAAAACCAACCCAGTGCAGTAAAAGATGGGGAATTTATTAGTATGAGGTTTAAAAGGTTACCCTGAAGGTCAACATGGCATCTAACCCAGATCTGCCAATTTCCTCTAGTTTGGGCAGGAATTAAAAAGAGGGAAACCAAGATTTTAATGTAAAGCTATGGGAAATACCAAGAAAAGAAACCAGAATTCTAACGTGAAGCTAAGGGGGTGGGGGAGGGGTGCCAAGCAAGCTGCTCCAGGCAGTAGAGTGTTCCCCAGCCTGGTAACTCTGTCTAATCATTGTCATCTTCTCCTAGCTGCTTCAACCTTTCAAAAATATTGATGCTCATATGACAATATAACATGCACCTTCTCTTATATTCCAATGAACTATTTTTATTCGAATTTCATTGGCTACATGAGGGATTTTCTTTCATGATAATGAGCCATTAAAACAATTTAGACTCTGGTAACTTCAGTAAAATCCTAGAAATTTTACAAAGAAAAAATAATAAGAACAAATACATAGTAAAATTTGAGGAGTAATGTGGAGCAACTATGCCCATAAGGCAAGAAAACTATATCCTTGCCACCTAACATAAAATACCTCAATTTAACTAGAAATACATCTTGGTGCAAGCAATAGTATTATCTCATTTTGCCTCTCAGAAGTAAGGTAAAGAAAAGTCAATGGAAATATAGTGCATGATAAATATTGAACAAATGTTAAGAAAGCCAAAACAATGAAAGACAGGCAACAAATTTAACTCATCATAGCAAACCCTGTTACTCAAGGAAATACACAAAGAAATAATTGAACAAATGTTTTTTAAAAGCTTTTCATATACATAATAAAAGGTAACAACTCTGGAAACAAACAAAAAAAAGATTATTAAATAAGAACAACAAGTGGGAAAGGGATTCCAAACCTGGGAACGACTATAGGACTATAGACGACCTCAAGAAATGTATCTTAATTGGTGTGTGTACTAATCTCGGAAAAAATGCACTGATTAAAATGAAGTCAGATGCGGAGCTGAACCTTTGAACTGCTGAACAGTGAGCTAGGTTAACAGATTAACATGGGAAAGTGAAGGCATTAATAAGAAAAGTATGGAACCCTAATGTCTGAAATGGGGACATTTGAGCAAGCAGACATCACTGAGTAACTCAAATCATCACAATACACTGAGAACCATTAAAAACTGGCAGAATCTAATACCCTTCCTCAGAAATTATGAAGGCTAAAACAGAAGGCAAGGGCTTACACAAATACACACATACACAAACACAAATACTGACATTGTAAAGTTTATTTTAATTGCTGGAAAAAACAGAATCACTGTAACTCCAGTTTTGTACCTGGTACTTTTTCCCACTCCCACTCAGCATATCCACACTCCTTGCCTGATTTCATGGTTTCCAGCACACTCTCCTGGAGCCATGGTGGTTCACTGGGCAAGAGCTTGGCTGCTAACCAAAAGGTCAGCAGTTCAAATCCACCAGCCACTCCTTGGAAAATCTATGGATCAGTTCTACCCTGTCTTATAGGGTCGCTATCAGTCAGAATCAACTCAATGGCAAAGGATTTTATTTTTTATCACACTCTCAAAAAACTCAAGTGCACTGTTGTTCAGGAGATTCTGACTCATAGTGATCCTATAGGACAGATTAGAACTGCCCCATAGGGTTTCCAAAGCTGTAAATCAATGGATGCCAACTGCCACGTATTTCTCCCAGGTATTGGCTGCTGGGTTTGAACCACTGATCTTTCAGTTAGCAGCCAAGCACATTAATCACTGTGCCACCAGGGCCCCAGCACATTCTTCTTTACTATAAAATTTACTTAATTGTTACATTTGTGATCCATCTCTTCAGTTCAAGGAAGGCAAATTGTTTTTATTCTTTTATTGATCAATGCATTTAGAAGAGTGACTGGCACATAACATATTTATAAATATATGTGGAATATATTTGTGTATGCTATACCCTATGGAGGCAAACAGACAAGGTCTGAAGCCAATCATGTAATTTATAGGAACCATATGATGCATCAAACTGTAGAAAAGATGTTGCATATTTTTTTCCGTGTCCTATGTAGGGCATATTTTATGTCTTTGTTCCTCAAGCTATAAATCAAGGGATTCAACATGGGGATAACAAGGGTATAAAATATGGAAGCTACTTTATCACCATCAAAGGAATGACTGGACTTGGGCTGCATGTACATAAAGATTAAAGTCTCATAGAACACTATCACTGCCGTCAGGTGGGATCCACAGGTGGAGAAGGCCTTGTGCCTGCCCACAGCTGAGTTCATCCTGAGAATGGCTACAAAAACAAGCGGGTAGGAAACAAGCACTATTAAAGGGGATGTAATCACATCAATAGATGCTAAGATGAGAATGATCAATTGAATTTCATGTGTGCTTGAGCAGAGCAAAGATAACAAAGGGTTCGGGTCACAGTAGAAATGACTGATGACATTGTGGCCACAGAAGGATAAACTAAAAATCTTTATGGTGATGAGAAGAGAAATAAATGCACAATAAAGATAGAGGATTGCCACCAGCACCCAACACACTCTTTGTGACATAGTGATTGTATAGAGCAGAGGGTTACAGATGGCCACATAGAGGTCGTAGGACATTGCTGACAGAATGAAAAGTTCACCATTTATTCACAAAATAAAGAAAGCTAGTTGTGTAGCACAAAAGTAATAGGAGATTGTATTTTCATCCACAACAAAATTGACTAGCATTTTGGGTCCCACAGTTGTTGAATAACCAAGATCAGTGATAGCCAGGTGTCTGAGAAAAAAGTACATGGGAGTTTGTAGCTTAGAGTCCATCTTGGTGAGGATGATGATGCCCAAGTTGCCCACCACTGAGATCATGTAGACGATGAGGAACAGCCCTGGGTGGTCTGTGATTCCTGTCAGAATGAATTCATTTAGTGCTGTTAGATTGTGTTTGTCCATCTTGTTCTATCAGGAAACCTATTCTGGATAGAGACATCAACATAGTCAATAGGTTTTATGTAGCATCGACTGGTATATTTTTAGTATACAAAGGCAATATGCTAAATGATTAAGATAATCCAAACTATCCAATATAGTTATTTGAAATTAAACCCACCTCCCACAAATAAAGCATAGGTACATATAGTGGGTACTGGGCTGGGTACAGAAAGACAGAGGGAAAGAGAGGAAAATCTATCTTATTATCAGTTGGGGAAAATTTGCTCCCCAAAGAACATTTGTCAATGCCTGAGACATTTTTGGATGTCACAACTAGGAGAAGGGCACTACTGGTACCTAGCGGAAACCAGGAATGTCTTTAAACACTGTATTATACACAGAGTAACTCCCCACAATGACAATATTTCCTGTCCAAAATGTCACCAAGGCGGAAGTTGAGAAACCCTGATACAGAGGTAGAAATAGACACAGATAAAGATGTAGGTCTAGATGTACATGTACATGTAGATGCAAATGTACACATACATATACATGCTCATAAACACAATACTTACACACACACATATACATATACATATACATATACATATACATATACATATACATATACATATACATATACATATACATATACATATACATATACATATACATATACATATACATATACATATACATATACATATACATATACATATACATATACATATACATATACATAGAAGGGGTTCCTGGTGGAGCAGTGGTTAAGAGTTTGGCTGATATCCAAAAATTTGGCATTTTGAACCTACCAGCCTCTCCTTACAAAACATGTGGGGACTTCTATCCTGTCCTATAGTGTCTCTATGAGTCGGAATCAACTTGATGGCAATGGGTTTCGTTATATTCATTTATTTATTTTTGTACCTATGGATATATGAAGAAAAAATAAAAATAAGTTAAGAAGTTTTAGTGGTAGGTATATGGATAATGACTAAACTTTCTTTTTTCATTTCTGTAATGATAATTACATAAGGACATTTACAAAATATTAATACAAATGTTAATTTCATTTAAAAATTTGAAAGTTCAAATTCACAAAATGTGGGAAATATTTAATATGTCTTACTTCAAAACAGAGTCATAAAAGCCCTTGTGCCACTCGTGGTACAGACTGAAACAACACACTTGACAGGTATTGAACACATGATTAACAAGGAAAATCTAATCAATCATGGTGGGCATTATCCGTCTTTATACAGGGACATATTCTAGGTGCTAGACCCATGCAGATATAGTCTCTGTGATACCACCTCTTCTGGGTTATAGAAACCCTGGCCCTCAGTGGTTAAGTGCTAGGACTGCTAACCAAAAGGTCAGCAGTTCATATTTACCAGGTACTCCTTGGAAACTCTATGGGGCAGTTTTATTCTGTCCTATATGGTCGCTATGAGTTGGAATCAACTCGACGGCAAAGGGTTTATTTATTTATTTATTTTTATATGATCTCTAGGAGTTGGAATCGACTTGATGGCAATGGGTTTGGTTCTGGTTTTGTGGGTTATAGAAAAAGATACCTTAATTTCTTTATTCACAAATGCAAAATGACCACTTCCTTTCAGGGTTGTTGGAAAAATAAATGAGGATTAAATGTTTCAACGCACTTAAGGTATCAGGAGATAAGTCTCAAATATCAAGTATATAGTGTTGTTATTATTTTTAAAATGATGGCAGTAAGTTACATGAAAGGACTTTTCTTTACATATGTATATGAAATTCTTCTAGTGTGCCCTAGCTTCTATGCCAGTGTTATGATGGTGAGTGGGTATTTATCCATATAACTGAGTCCTGGCCTTACCTCTCCCATCCACAATTTCATGACTAAAATTGGGCCATCGGTGTGCCAATATTCTGGATTATACATCTTCTATTTAATACACTTTAATATAAGTTGATGGACTGCTAACCTAAAGGTCAGCAGTTCAAAACCATCGGTGGCTCCATGGGAGAAAGATGTGGCAGTCTGCTTCCATAGTTATTTATAGCCTTGGAAACCCTATGGGGTCACCGTTCAATCAGAATCGCCTTAACAGCAGCCTGTTTTAATATAAGTTTACTTGAAAAATGTCCTAATGCAGGAGTATTGTCATTGTAACTAATTTACAAAGTTGTTGTAATAAATCAGACATATTTTCTCATGAAAGAATCTAAGATGGTGTGAAGAAATTTGAACAAACTGGGAGAAAGTGAGGTCCATGTCATTGATTTTATATAAAAAAAAAAATCCATTTGGATAAAGAAATCCTCTAGTTTAAACTATTATGTAGTACAAAATGCATATAACTATATTTAAATTAAAATGTATATATGTATCCATAATAAACCACAGATCGAAAAAAAAAAAAAAAAGCCAGAGAAGGATGAAGACGGCCGTTTAAGGTAAAATAATGAATGGTTTGAACATATTACATGAAAATAACAATTCCAGCAGCTTCTGAGTCAGGAATAATCAAGCAGTAGAAAAAAACAATACTATCATTTTAAATAATAAAATGGGTACGGGGGAAATGCACTATCTCGTACAAAACGGCTCGATGGCATTTTTTTTTTCATATAAAACATTGCATATAAGGTTGTGACCCTATAAACACACATTGCTTGTATCAGAAAAGAAACTATTGGCGTCTTTCCACCTAGAACAAAGGAGAATGAAGACAACTGAAGACGTAAGGAATCAATTAGTCGAAAGGACATGTGGTCCACGCGAACCACAGCCTTCTCTAACCTGAGACCAGAAGAACAAGATGGTGCCTGGCAACGACTACAGACAAACCTGACCAGGATCACAATAGAGAGTCTGGGGCAGAATGAGAAAAAACATATATATACAAAAAAAAATTCAGATTAAAAAAAAAAAAAAAAGACCAGATTTACTGGTTTGAAAGAGGCTGGAGAAACCCCTGAGACAATTGCCTTAAGACAATATTCTATGTGAAACTATAGACACTCCCAGTGGCCACCAGGATACCCTGGTGGGGTAGTGGTTAAGTGCTATAGCTGCTAACCAAGAGGTTGACAGTTCAAATCCGCCAGGCACTCCTTGGAAACTCTATGGGGCAGTTCTACTCCGTCCTGTAGGGTCGCTAAGAGTCGGAATCGACTTGATGGCAGTGGGTTTGGTTTTGGTTTGAGTGGCCACCTTTCAGCCCAATAACAGTCAAGACTGTTAAATTAAACAATGAAATCTGTGAAGAATGTGCCTCTTAAAACAATCAAATACTGTCGCCAAAAGAGCAAGAACAAGAAGACAAGGAGGACTGGGAAACCTGACTAATGGAAAAAGGGAAGCCAGGAAGGAAATGAGAAGAGTGCTGATACATTTTTTTAAGAATCTTTGATTGGAAAAATAATAATAATTTTTTTTTTTAAAGAAATACTGAGTTGGGTATCAGTAGGTATTACAATTAGGAAATCAACTATCTTCAGTGAATACAATAAAAGCAATATAAATCTTGTTTGGTTGCAACGATGAAAGGCTGAAGAAAAAAAGGACTTATATTAGTAAGTACTGTTTTTCATATAAGGTTAGGGAAAGAAAGCGGACTTCCTCTCAACAGCTCTGGAGTTCCATGGAGAGCGCCAAGCTATTTCCCATAGTTTACTGTCTTTGTTGGATATCTAATTCTCAATTCATAAAGCTATATCCTTTGGTATAAATTATACTATCATCATCAATCCGGCTACATAAAAGTTTCCTAAACTCCAGAAGTTGCTTTTCCTATCTCAACAAGAGATGGGGGGTGGAAATTTATTTGTTTCCTCATTAAGAGTTTAGCAAAACTGCACATTTATGCAGTTATTTAAATATGCATTAAATATTTAAATTGCACTTGAGAGGGACATAGCCTAGAGCCGCTATGTAACTAAGGATTTTGAAAGGAGTCAACATTGGAGGCTGAACACCTGCACAGCTTCATAATTCTGCTGCAGTACTTTTTTAATACTATATATGCTTCCTATGCTTTCATATTTGAGCTCTTTTATTCACATAGTTAGCCTACCTGGGTGGCGCAAACAGTTAAACACTCAGCTACAAACTGAAAGTTTGGGGAATCGAGTCCACTCAGATGCACCTTGGAAGAAAGAAAGATCTACTTCTAAAAAGTCACAGCCACTGAAAAACCAATGGATCACAGCTCTCTGACACACAGGGGGTAGCTAGGAGGCAAAATTGAATCCAGGACTTTTTTTTTCCCTTCGTTTCTTTTTTTATTCATATAATTATTTATATAAAGTAAAGTGTTATTTAGCTATATAATGAGAATGTTTCATAGATGCTTATGAGCGTTTAATCTCTGAAACAAAGTGCGAATATTTGAAAAAAATATATGACAAAAAAGGGAGAGAGATCCTAGTCTCAGGCACAATTGAAATGTAGAATGCACACAGAACTGACTCCGAAATCCTAAAATTTCACGATGACTTTGCCATTGAATAAAGGTGGAACCCTGCAGGTATCACTGAAGCATTCTGGATATTACTAAAACATAGAAGTAGTCTATCTTTTTACCTGTAATGAAGTCTCTCCCTTGACTCCCCGATTGTTTCTTAACATGGCAGAGTGAGACGAATTTATGGAATTTTTTTCCGCCTGTGGAGATTCTCCCTGAGGAGATGCCAAGCAATTTGTTGATTGTTCCTGAACCACTTAAAAGCTAACAAAATACCTAGCTGTTGTCTGTTAATTGTCCAGGACAGTTTGTATTTACCAGTGAGCAAGTTTTCAATCATATAGTGTGTACATGTCTGTATTTATCTATTTCATACATTCTTGAATTTTACTCTTTACTAACTTTGCATTTTTACCACACAGGGATCTGGATTAAAATATTGTATCTATAAAACAAACTGTCAATATTCCCCATTTCTACAGTGGCCTTTTCAAATGGATGACAAAATGAAGAAGTGCTTATACACTTTCTTATTGTATTGTTTAACCATCTTAAATTGAATAAAAGCAATGTATGGTGCATATGTGAGGTATCACTTCCAGTTTGCTGTTGCTATTGTTGCTGTTATTGTTCAGGGTTTTTTTGTTTGTTTGTTTTGTTTTTGACCACAGGAACAGAAAAGTTACCCTTGCTTCTCATTTCATGGTCAAGTGCCATCATCAGTCTGCTTAGGATTTTTGCTTGTTTGTGTACTGTCTTTCACTTCACCAAAGTTACCACTTGTCTACTAATTTGTGTAAGGGTTATTGTATGACCATAGGCTTAATTTCTCTGGGATAAATGTCTAAGGGTGAGTAGTTTTAATTTTGACAAAGTCCAATGTATTGGTTTGTACTTTTTATCAGTATATTTGCATGTAACAATAATTAAGTAGATGTAACTGTTGAGTGGTATTCATTTTCTTGGATAGACCACAGTTTGTTTATTCATTCTCAAGTAGGTGAACAATTGGATTAATTCTACTTTTTGACATTACAAATAAAGTTGCTATGGACTTTTATACCCATGTCTTTATAAGGAAAAATGCTGTCATGTCCCTTGGTTAGATAGATATGAATAGAATGGCTAAATTTCATTTCAAAACTATGGTTAGGCTTCGTGGACCCTAATGTTTAAGACAAATTATTTTTTAAAGTATTTATGCCATTTTAATTATTCACTAGCAGTTCATGAATGGTCCAGTTCCTCCACGTATTTACCAACTACCTGATATTCTAATAGATGTAAAGAGGTACATCATTATTGTTTTAACTTGAAATTTATTAATTAAGAATGATGCTGAGCATTTTTATATGCTTACTTGCCAGCTGCATATTTTCTTTGGATAGGTTATTGTTTATTTTTATGACCATTTTTGCAGACTGTTTCCTTCCTTTTCTTTCTTTTTAAGTTTTGAGAACTCTGTATATAGAGTTCTCAAAACTGAAAAAAAAAAAAAGAAAAGGAAGCAAATCAACTCGACGGCACTGGGTTTTGGGTGTGGGCATGTATTATAGAAACAACTCATTTATTAGATATATTATTAGAAAATATTTTCTCCCAAAATATAACTTGTTTTTATACAAGTGTCTTCTGAAAAGCAGAAGTTTTAAAATTTGATGTGGACAAGCTTTTTATGGATTTTGCTTTTCGTGTTTGTCTTACATGTCTGTGCTTCTGTAACAGAAATTCCACAGGTGGATGCCTTTAACAAACAGAAGTTTATTCTCTCACCTTTTACCCTTTGGCTTCAAGTGGATTCTGAGTCATCTCACAGTTTAGGAAGCTAGAAACTCGAATTCAGGATGCCAGCTCCAGGGGAAGTTTTTCTTTCTCTGTTGGCTCTGGAGGAAGGTCCTTGTCATCAACTTTCCCCAGATCTAAGAACTTCTCAGCTCCTGGACCCCGAGTCCAAAGGATGTGCTTCATTAGCAGAGATTCTTTCTCAGTGGCATGAGGTCCTACTCCTTTCTGCTCCTTTCACTTTTTTGTATCTCTAAAGAGATTCTCTCAAAATACATCCTAATCCTGTTGCTTGGGTCTTTCTCATTGGCATAGCTATCTCTAATCCTGTCTCATTAACATCATAGAGGTTAGGATTTACAACACATAGAAAAATCACATCTGATCACAAAATGTTGTACAAGGACACTCTACAGGGAATCCTGGCCTAGCCAAGTTGAAACATATTTTGGGGGGACAAAATTCAATCCATTACCAATGTTATACCTATAGAATTCCCAAATGTATCTATATAGTAAATGCAAACCCACTTTAAATTCAGACCGGCTTTTTTTTTTTTTTTTTTTAATCGGCCACTAATCTGAAAGTAAATTCACAAAGAAATGCTAAGTTAACTTTTCAATACTATAACTCTATTATAGGCTCTATTAGATTTTATAGTAAAAAATCATGTCATCTATCAATAATAAGTTTCATCTCTTCGTTTCCAATCTGAATGCTTTCTATTCGTTTATTTTTTAATGCCTTATCCTGTTTTCTAGAACATCCACTAAAATGTCTGATAGATTTGGGAAGGGTAGATTTACATGTTGTGTTCCTGATCTTCCTGAGAATGTATTCAATGGTTCATAGCATGCGTGATGATAGCTGTATGTTGATCATGAGTGCCCTCTATCAGTCTGAGAAATTTCCATGTCAATGTAGTTCTTAGTGATGGTTAGGTGCCCATTGTGTTCATTCCAATTCATAGTGAGCCTTTGTACAACAGAATGAAACACTGCCTGGTCCTGCACTATTCTCACAATCGTTGTTGTTATTGAGCCCATCCTTGGAGCAACTGTGTCAGTCCATCTCATTGATGGTCTTCATTTTATTCGGCGACCCCCTACTCTCTTGTTGTTTTTATTAGGAGCCATTGAGTTGGTTCCTACTCATAGCAGGAACCAACTTTGTTTTAAAGAACAAAACACTGCCCAGTCCTGCAGCATCATTACAATTGTTGTTATACTTGAGCCCCTTGTTGCAGCTATTGTGCCAATCCATTGCATTGATCGGCTTCATCTTTTCCACTGACCCTGTACTTTACCAAGTTTGTTGTCCTCCTTCAGGGACTGATCCCTCCTGAGAACATGTCCAAAGTATGTGAGGCATAGTGCCTCTATTCTTGCTTCTAAGGAGCATTCTGGTTATTCTTCCAAGACAGATTTGTTCATTCTTCTGGCAGTCCATGACATATTCAATATCCTTCTCCAAAACCATAATACCAAGGTATCAATTCTTCAATCTTCCTTATTCATTCCCCAGTGCTCACATGGACAGTTGAAAACACTATGACTTGGGTCAGACAGACATTAGTCCTCAAGGTGACAGCCATGCTTTTCAACTCTTTAAAGAGGCGTTTTGCAGTCATTTTGCCCAGTGCAATGCATCTTTTGATTTCTTGTCTGTTGTTTCCGTGGCTGTTGACTGTGGATCCAAGTAAAATGAAATCCTTGATAATCTCAGTCTTTTCTCCATTTGTCAGAATGTTGCTTATTGGTTCAGTTGTGAGGATTTTTGTTTTCTTTATGTTGACGTGTAATCTACACTGAAGGCTGTGATCTTTTCTTTGATCTTCATTAGTAAGGGCTTCAAGTCCTCTTCACTTTCAGCAAGAAAGGTTTTGATATCTGCATAACACAGGATGTTAGTGAGTCTTCCTCCAACCTTGATGCCCTGTTCTTTTTCATATAGTCCAACTTCTCGGATTATTTGTTCAGCATACAGATTGAATAGGTATGGTGAAAAGTTATACCTCTGACACACCTTTCCTGACTTTAAACCATGCAGTGTTCCATTGTTCTGTTTGAACTAGTGCCTCTTGATCCATGCACAGGTTCCTCATGAGCACAACTAAACATTCTGGAATTCCCGTTCTCCACAATGTTATCCATAATTTGGTATGATCCACACAGTCAAATGCTCTAACATAGTCAATAAAACACAAGTAAACATCTTTGTGGTATTCTCTGCTTTCAGCCAGGATCCATCTGACATCAGCATTGATATCCCTGGTTCCATGTCCTCTTCTAAATCTGGCTTGAATTTCTGGCAGTTCCCTGTAACTACACTGCTGCAACAGTTTTTGAATGATTGTCAGTAAAATTTTACTTGCATGTGATATTAATGATATTGTTCAATAATTTCCGCTTTTGATTTGATCACCTTTCTTGGGAATAGGCATAAATAATGATCTCTTCCAGTTGTTTGCACAGGTAGCTGTCTTCCAAATTTCCTGGCATAGATGAGTGAGCACTTCCAGTCCTGCACCTGTTTGTTGAAACATCTGAATTGGTATTTCGTTAATTCCCAGAGCCTTGTTTTAGCCAGTGCCTTCAGTGCAGCTTGGACTCCTTCCTTCAGTACCATCAGTTCCTGATCATAAGTTACCTCCTGAAATGGTTGAACAACAACCAATTATTTTGGTATACTAACTCTGTGTGCTCCTTTCATCTTCTTTTGATGCTTCCTGGTCATTAATATATTTCCCGTAGAATCATTCAGAATTGCAACTCAAGGATTGTATTTTTCTTCAGTTCTTTCAACCTGAGAAACACTGAGCATGTTCTTTCCTTTTGGATTTCTATCTCAGGTTTTTGCACATCTTATCAAAATGCTTTGTCTTCTCAAGCTGCTCTTTGAAGTCTTCTTTTCAGCTTTTTCATCATTTCTTCTTTTTTCTTTAGCTACTGGACATTCAAGAGCAAATTTCAGAGTCTCATCTGACATACTTTATGTCTTTCTCTCCTGTCTTTTTTCATGACCTTTTTTTTTTTTTTATTTTGTGATGCCCTTTGTGTCATTCCACAAGTCATCTGGCCTTTGGTTATTAGTGTTCAAGGTGTCAAATCTATTCTTGCAATGGTCTCCAAATTCAGGTGGGATATACTCAAGGTCATGCTTTGGCGTTGTCTTGACTGATGATATTGAGCTTTTCTATCATCTCTTTCCACAGACATAGTAGATTTGGTTCCTGTATATTCCATCTGGTGACGTCCATGTGTATAATTGCTGTTTGTATTGGTGCAAAGTTATTTGCAATGAAGAAGTCTTTTATCTTGCAAAATTGTATCATGTAATCTCTGGCATCGTTTCTATCACCAAGGCCATATTTTCCAACTATCGTTCCTTCTTCTTTATTTCCAACATTTGCATTCCAATTACCAGGAATTCTCAGTGCATCCTGATTGCATGTTCCCTCAATTTCAGACTGCAGAAGTTGGTAAAAATCTTCAATGTCTTCATCTGTGACCTTAGTGGTTGGTTCAAAAATTTGAATAATAGTCATATAACTGGTATTTTTTGAATGCGGATGGATAGTATCCTCTCACTGACAGTTTTGTACTGCAGGAGAGATCTGGAAATGTTCTGTTTGGAGATGAATGCAGTGCCATTCCTCTTCAAGTTGTCATTCCCAGCATTGTAGACCATATGATGGTCTGGTTCAAAATGACCAGTACCAGTACAATTCAGCTCACTAATGACTAGGATATCAATGTTTATGCATTCCATTTCATTTTTGATGATTTTCAATTTTCCTAGGTTCATACTTTGTAAATTCCAGGTTCCTGAGTTGGAATCGACTTGACGGCACTGGGTTTTCCAGGCATTATTAATGGACGCTTGCAGCTGTTTCTTCTCTTTTTCAGTCATGCCACCTCAGCAAATAAAGTTCTCAAGAGCTTGACTCCATCCGTGTGCTTAAGGTTGACTCTACTTTGAGGAGTCAGCTCTTCCCCAGTCATATTGATGGAACAGTCAACATACTAGATAGATTTTGGATAGATATTGTCATGAATTGAATGGTGTCCCCTAAATATATCTGTCAACTTGTCTAGGTCATGATTCCCAATATCGTATGATTGTCTAGTTTTTTATCATCTGATGTGATTTCCCTGTGTTATAAATCTTGTCACTATGATGTAATAAGTTGGATTAAAGAAAAAAATAAATAAAATTGGTTAGCAACAGTTATATTGATGAGATCTATAAGATTAGACAGTGTCTAAGCCAATCTCTTTTAAGATATAGAAGAGAGAATCAAGCAGAGAGATATGGGTACCTCATACCAACACGAAAGCAGCCCCAGGAGTAGAGTGCATCCTTTGGACCTGAGGTTCCTGAGCTGAGATGCTCCCAGACCAAGAGAAGGCTGACAACAAGGACCTTCCTCCAGATCTGACAGAGAGAGAAAGACTTGCCCTGGAGCCGGCACCCTGAATAAGGATTTCTAGCCTATAGGACTGTGAGAGAATAAACTCTGTTAAAGCCATTCACTTGTGGTATTTCTGTTATAGCAGCACGAGATGACCAAGGCAGATATATAATTTCATATATATATCCATATATATAGATAGAAAGATAGGCAAATAATTGATCACAATGAGGTTTATTTGTCTTTATACATGAAAACACCCCTAGAACGATTTTTATATAGATATAGCCTCTGCTATACCTCCATTCGTAATGTATACAAAATGATACTTTGGGCAAATAGCATATGTTGTATGAATCTGTTTATCCCCACCTGAAAAATCATATTTCCAACACTTCCTGGAAGCATTGTTAGGAAGCATAAATGAGAATTAAATGCTTGAATGTGTCTATGATACATGAAAATAAAGGTAGTGTTTCCTTGGTGTTATTTGTCTATGTACGTACTTACCTACCTGTCTGTCTGTCTGTCTGTCTGTCTGTCTAATCTATCTGTCTATCTATCTATCTATCTATCTATCTATCTATCTATCTATCTATCTATCTATCTATCTATCTATCTATCTATCTATCTATCTATCTATCTATCTATCTATCTATCTATCTATCTATCTATCTATCTATCTATCTATCTATCTATCTATCTATCTATCTATCTATCTATCTATCTATCTATCTATCTATCTATCTATCTATCTATCGTCTATCTATCATCTATCACCTATCTATTTATCTATCTATCACCTATCTATCAATCTATTTATCTATCATCTATCTATCTATCTATCTATCTATCTATCTATCTATCTATCTATCTATCTATCTATCTATCTATCTATCTATCATCTATCTATCTGGCATATGTCTATTCCTGAACACTATGAGTGGAGCAGTCTCTGAGTCAACTATTAGCAAATGAATGCAGAAATTAAATTTCATAGCATTAATGTTAAAAGTGCATACATGAAATCCACATTTATCTCATATAGAACATATTAGGAATAATAATGGAAAGCAGACAGAACTGAATAAAAAAATGGGGCCTTGAAAAAACCACTAAAACACTCTTGAAATTGGTAAAACATGGTATCGCATATAAATTTTTACCTTTTACCAGCATTGAATCTGTTTTACACCCCATGTGATTCTTAGCACGGCATACTGGGAGCAACTTACAGCTTTCACTGAGTGTTTATGGCTCTCCCTGAGGAGATATCAAGCTATGTGTTAATTATGTCTGAAGCACTTGAAGACTTAAGAACATATCTAGTGTGTCTGTTAATTTTCTAACCAATTTGTATTCACCAGTGATTGTTTCTTTTAGATTCATGCATTCATTTAGTCTCAGTTAGCTTTCAGTCTGTCCCACCCAGGAGTCTGGATTAAAATACTTTACCTTTAGAACAGACCACTCAATATTCCCCCATTTCCATAACTTTGTCATATGGAATAAAATCAGTAAATTTCATACTCTGATATACTGTTTCTTTGTTTTTTCTATATTTTCAATTTTTTATTATTATGCTTTAGGTGAAAGATTATGCTAAAGTTATTTTCTCATACAAAAATTTTACACTTATTGCTATGTGACCCTAGTTGCTATAAATATAATGTGAATGCACACTCCCTTTTTCCACCCTGGATTTCCTGTGTCCATTCCACCAGCTCTTATCCCTTTCTGCCTTCTCATCTCACCTTTGAACAGGAGTTGCCCATTTAGTCTTATGTATCTACATGAACTAAGAAACACATTTTTCACAAGTATTACTTTATGTTTATAGCCCAGTCTAATCTTTGTCTGAAGAGTTGGCTTCCGGAATAGTTTTAGTTCTGGGTTAACAGAGAGTCTGAGGGCCATGTCTTCTGAGGCTCCTCTATTCTCAGTCAGGCCATTAAGTCTAGTCTTTTTTCATGAATTTGATTTCTACCCTTCATTTTTCTCCCGTTCCGTCAGGAACTCTCTGCTGTGTTCCATGTCTGGGCAGTCATTGGTGGTAGGTGGGCACCATCTAGTTCCTCTGGTCTCGGGCTCATGGAGTCTGAGGTTTATGTGGCCCATTTTGTCTCTTGTGCTAATACTTTCCTTGTGTCATTGATGTCTTCATTCTCCTTAGCTCCAGGTGGATTGGGACCAATTGATGCATCTTAGATGGCCGCTTGCAAGTTTTTAAGATGCCAGATACTACTTACCAAGGTGGGATTTAAAACATTTTCTTAATAATCTTTGTTATGCCAATTGACTTAGAAGTCCCCTGAAAGCATGGCCCTCAGACCGCCACTCCAGCTATTCTGTCCCTTGATGTGTTTGGTTGTGTTCAGGAAACATCTTAGTTTTTGGTTTAGTCCATTTGTGCTGACTTCCCCTGTATTGTGTGTTGTCCCTCCCTTCATCTAAGATAATTCTTGTCTACTATTTAGTTAGTGAATTTACCTGTCCTTCCTTCCCCACCCTTGTAACCACCTAAGAATGTTTTCTTCTGTATTTAAACCACTTCTTGAGTTTTATAAAAGTGGTCTCGTACAATATTTGTCCTTTTACTACTGACTAGTTTCACTCAGCATAATGCCTTCCAGATTCATCCATGTTGTTTGATGTTTTGAAGATTTATCATTGTTCATTTTTGTTGTGTAGTATTTCATTGTGTGAATACAAAATAATTCATTTGTCCATTCATACTTTGATGAGCATATAGATTGTTTCCATCCTTTTCAGTGCTGCAGTGAACCTATCTATTTTTCTGTCAGCTCTTATTTTTCTAGGATATACTTTAAAGAGTCGAAATCCTGGATTTTATGGTACTTCTATTTCTAGATTTTTAAGGAAGCACCAAATCGATTTCCAAAGTGTTTCTACCATTTTACATTCCCACCAGCTGTGTATAATGTTACAGTTTCTCCACAACCTCTCCAACATTTATTATTATTATTATTTTTTAATACTAGCCTTGTTGGAGTGAGAAGGTATCTCATTGTTGTGTTGATTTGCATTTATGTAATGTCTAATCATTGTGAGCATTTTCTTCTCTATCTCTTAGCCACCTGAATATTTTCTTTGGTGAAGTATCTGTTCATATCTTTTGCCCTTTTTTTATATTGAGTTTTTTTTGTTGTTGTTGTTGAAGTTTTACAGTCTCTCCTAGGTTTTAGAGATTAGACCCTGTTCATATATGTCATACGCCAAAATTTTTTCCCCATTCTGTAGGTAATCTTTTACTCTTTTAATGAAGCCTTTGGTTGAACTTAAGTGTTTCGTTTTTAGGCTCTCCCAGCTATCTAATTTCTCTTCTGGTTTTGTGCTTTTATAGTAATGTTTTTATACTGTTTATGCCATGCATTAGGGCCGCTATCATTGTCCCTATTTTTTCTTCCATAATCTTTAACAATTTAGATTTTATATTTAGGTCTTTGTTTCATTTTCGTTAGTTTTTGTGCATGGTATGAGGTATTGATCTTGTTTCATTTTTTTGCAGATGGATATCCAGTTATGCCAGCACCATTTTTTAAAGAGCCTTTCTTTTCCCCATTTATTGGACTTTGGGCCCTTGTGAAATATTGGCTGTTCGTAGGTAGATAAACTTGCGTCTGGATTCTCAATTCTGTTCCATTGGTCTATGTGCCTGTTGTTGTAACAATCCTAGGCTGTTTGACTACAGTGGTGGTATAATTGGTTTTAAAACCACTTAGCATAAGTCCTCCCACTTTGCTCTTCTTCTCCAGTAGTGCTTTACTTATCTGGGACCTCTTCCTTTTCCATATGAATTTGATGATTTGTTTCTCCATCTCTTTAAAAAAATGTCTTGGAATTTGTATTGGGATTACATTTAATCTGTAGATCACTTTGGGTAGAATTGATATTTTCAGAATGTTGAGTCTTCCTATCTGTGACCAAAGTATGTTTTTCCACATATGTGTATCTCTTCTTTCTTGCAATAGTGTCTTGTAGTTTTTTTTTTTTGTATAGGTCTTTTACATCTATGGTTAGATTTATTCCTAAAATATTTTATCTTCTTGCAGGCTATTGTAAATGATATTGTTTTGGCAACTTCCTCTTCAAAGTCCTCTTTGTTGGTGGCAGGAATCTAACTGATTTTTGTATGTTTATCTCATATCTCAATATTTTGCTGAAATCTTCTATTAGTTCCAGTAGTATTCTTGTGGATTCTTGGGAGTTTTTCTGTGTATAAAATCATGTCATCTACAAATAGAGTTACTTTTAATTCATCCTTACCAGTTTGGATAGCCTGTATTTCTTTTTCTTGCCTAAATGCTCTGGCTAGGACCCCCAGGACAATGTTGAATAAGCATGGTGATAAAGGGCATCCTTGACTGGTTCCTGTTCTCAAGAAGAATGCTTTCAGACTCTCCATTTAGGATGATGTTGTCTGTTGGCTTTACATAAATGCCCTTTATTATTTTGAGGAATTTCCCTTCCGTTCCTATTTTGCTGAGAGCTTTTTCATGAATGCATATAGGACTTTGTCAAATGTATTTTCTGCATCAATTGATAAGGTCATTTGGTTCTTATCATTTGTGTTCTTTATGTGTTGGATTACACTGATTGTTTTTCTAAGGTTGAAACATCCCTGCATACCTAATATGAATCCCACTTTGTCATGGTGAATAATTTTTTGATATGTTGCTGAATTTTATTGGCTAGAATTTAGCTGAGGAGTTTTGCAACTGTGTTCTTGAGGGATATTGGTCTGTAATTTTTTTGTTTTGTGGTTTTTTTTTTTTTTACCTGGTTTTTCGTACCAGATTTATGCTGGCTTCAGAGCCAGTTTGGGAGTATTTCATCCTTCTGTATGCTCTGCAATGCCTTTAGTAGTAGTGGTGTTAACTGCTTACTGACAGTTTGGTAGAATTCTCCAGTGAAGCCATCAGGGCCAGCACCTTCTTTTTTTTTTTTTTTTGTAAGGCATTTTTTAGTTACCTCTCCATCTATTCTTTCATTATAGGTTTATTTAGGTTTTTCTTCCTCTGTTTGTGTTAGTTTAGGTAGGTAGTGTGTTTTTATAATTTTGTCCATTTCCTCTAGCTTTTCAACTTTGTTGGAGTAAAATTTTTTGCAGTATTCTCTTATGATTCTTTTAATTTCAGTTGGGTCTGTTGTGATATCATATACCTCATTTCTTTTTTGAGTTATTTGCTTTGCCTTCCATTGTTCTTTTGTCAGTGTGGCCAAAGGTTTATTGATTTTGTTAATCTTTTCAAAGAACCAGATTTTAGTCTTGTTAGTTTTTTCAATTCTCTTTCTATTCAGTAAGTTATTGTATTTATTTATTTTGTTTGCTTACTGTGTCCTAGCTTCTTGTTTTACTTTGTTTTGATATGCCTGAATAGGCTGCTTGTGTGAGATAGTTCGAATATTGTTTCCTTTGATGCTCTAATTTCCTGTCACCAGTTGGTTAGAGCTCTTAAAATGTATGTGAGCCAGGAATCCTTCTACTTTTCTTGTGCTGATTCAGCTCAGGCATCCAGGTTGTTTGGTCACCAAGTGTGTGGTGCAGGCTCTCACCTACAGTCCTAGATGTGCAGGGGTGATTGGAACAGGCACAGGTAACTGGCTGCAGTAAGGAGTCATATGCTGGGCAAGTCAGTGGGCTGATGACTGTTCTTGAGTACTCTGGTGTAAGATATGTCCCTGTTCCCTAGAGTCCATACTTAGGTGGGTATTGCAGTTGAACTTTGAGTACCCAATACTGTTGGCTTTAGGGACTGGGTGGGAACAATTATTCTTGGACCCCTGTTGCAGGTGGCTAAGTGATACAGGTGGAGCCAACAGTCCTTAGGCCACTGATGTGGATAGATGAGGCCCATGTTTAATGGGAAGTGTGGTGTCAAATGTCATAAAGCTGCCACTCCTCCTTAGCTGTTGCAGTTGAAAATAGGCTTCAGGTGTATACCTTGTTGTTTTTTGCTACTGAGTGTCTATGCTGTTGAAATGGGCCCCTGGAAGTCTAGGCAGCATTTTAAGGTATTCAACGTCCATGGACCTCTTATGCCTGTACCTAGACAAAGGGACTCTGCCTGCCCTGAGCTCCTAGTTTAGGGGAGCTGGCCAATTATTTTTTCCCTGTTTGTTCATTTGTTCCCAGTACATAGCTGGGACAACTGTTCAGAGGACACTGTAGGTCATATTTCCAGCCCAGGGGGCTCAGCAATCACTGACACTAGACTATGAACTGGAACAGAGCAGGGAGGGGGGAGGTAAATGGGAAAGAGGTACTTCCCAAGGATGGGAAAGGATTTTTGATCCGTAGTGTAGGTTATATGCTTATATTTATCTTTTACTAATTCATTGTTGCTTCTTCCTGGTTCCAGAGGTTTGAACAGACTCTGAGCCCCATGATTTCTGCCAATGTGGAAAATACATCACAAACACTATTGCTTGCTTTGGCCCATGTGAGCCAACTGATCCAGCTTGCAAGGTACCAGCCAGCTCAGGTCTGGCAAATCCTTGCTACTTCTAAAATGTCTCTCCCTCTCTCTGTCACTCAGTAGTACTCCTCAGCCCTGTCTTTGATGTTCAGGGCTCCTAGGTTGTCATATATGATTGATTCATTTGCTTTTTCAGGTCTTTGTTGTAACACAGACCACAGAGAGGATCTGACTACTCTATCATTTTGGCCCCTCCTATTTGCACTATTTTTTTTTTACATTCAGGGCAGTTATTAATCACTCCAACTCTCCTTTTATTGTAAATTGTCTGTTTAAGACTTCTCTCTTATTTTTTTTTATTAGATTAAGATATTCTATTTTATTAACATGAGTTAAAATGAAAAGAAACAACTGCAAGTATCAAATAATAATTGGAACATAGAATGCATAAAGAATGAATCCTACAAAATTGGAAGTTGTAAAAAATGAAAAGGAACTTATAAAGGTGGATACCCTAGGCATTAGAGAGCTAAAGTGGAAGGATATTGACCATTTTGAATCAATCATATGGTATGCTATGTCAGAATGACAATTGAATAGGAATGCCAACACACTCATCATAAAAAAAAAAAAATTCCAAGACTTATAATGAGGTACAATGCTGTCAAAGATATGATAATATTCATATGCCAACAAACAAGACCAGTTAATATTACTATTATTCAGATTTACTCAACGAATGCCAAAGATGAGGATATTGAAGACTTTATCAACTTATGAAGTCTGAATTCATCAAAATTGTTATCAAGATCCATTGCTAATTGTTATTAGAACGTGAAAGTTGGAAAAAAAAGAAGGATCGATAGATGGAAAATATGGCCTTGCTGATAAAAACGACGCCAGACATTCGTATTCAAATATTGCAAGACCAATGAATTCTTCATTACAAATAAATTTTTTAACAAAAGAAATGGAGACTATATATGTGGACCTTGCTAGATAGGACACACAAGAAGCAAATCCACTGCATCTGTGGAAAGAGATGATGGAGAGGCTCAATGTCATCAGTCAAAACAAAGCCAGAGCCAACTGCAGAACTGACCATCGATTGGTCATATGCAACTACAAGTTAAAACTGAAGAAAACTAGAGAAAGTCCACAACAGCCAAAATATGGCCTTAAATATATCCTACCTGAATTTAGAGATCTTCCCAAGAATTGATTTGACACATTGAACACTAATGACCATAGATTAGACAAGTTTGGAATGCCATCAAGGACATTGTACCTGAAGAAATCAAAGATCATTCAAAGACAAGAAAGAAAGAGAAAACCAAATGGATGTCAAAGATTCTCTGACACTTGTTCTTGAATGTAGAATAGCTAAGGCAAACAGAAGAGATAATAAACTTGAAGAGTGAACAGGAGATTTCAAAGAGAGGCTAAGAAGACAAATTAAAGCATTATAATTAAATGTGCAAGGACCTGGAGTTAAAAAACCAAAACGGAAGGACATGCTTGAGATTTTTCAAACTGAAAGAATGGAAGAAAGAATTCAAGATGTGTGAGTAAATTTTATTTTGTTATTTATATCTCAATAAAAGGATTTAAACAATAAAAGTAATAAGCAAAAAATCCCAATTTGTCTGACTTTCTAGATGTGAAATAAGAGATATATCCATGTATAAAGCCCTTTAATAGAAGCAGAACCCATGCTTACTCAAGTAGGTATTTAAATGTCCTTACAGTTAGAAAAATCATGAAAATTTAATGACTTTGAAAAAATAAACCTTGAAAAAAATTCTTATATTTTATTTCTCTACCAATTATTTTTTATAAGTTCACAATTTCCATAGAATCTATTGGTTGTGATAGTCATAGATAAGTTCCACAACAAAAGTGAGCTTTAAAACCAAAGACATTTTCTATGAGAGACTAAATGTTGAATTTTATTTTCCTACTATAGGGTTGAATAATTTCTATTGCTCCAAGTAATAAAATAATAGTTTGAGCTAATAATTATGTAAATAGACAGGTACAGCTGATTTTGTACTTTGCTGTCATTTCATAAATTGAGCATGTTTGGTGGTATTTAAGTAATATACTGTCATACTAAATAGTTTTATCCTTCTCACCAAGGAGCCTATTTTGTTTTGTTATTGTTAGTTGCCATTGTATATAGGTAAGACTGTCTGTAATTATAAGATGAACTTCTGCTAGAATATGACACAGTGGACACTGGGAGAAACATCACATGTTGTAGTGAAGGGCATGCCCCTCACAGTTCTAGGATGTGCCATTCACATATGACAGAAATTAGAATATCACTCTTCCTGTAACTTTACTTCTGAGGCTTCTCTACCTCGACATTTGTCTTCACATGTCCACCAGTTTATTCTTTCTCCAGGGAATCCAGCAATATATGTAGTACTGATTAGTCAATTCCCTCAGCCCCCTCTGCTTGATGGTAACTTTTTCTGATAGAGAAATTATACACAGGTAGTATTTGACACTTCATGGGAAGGTTCAGCCCTTAAAGAAGGACATCATGGCTTGTATAGTAGCAGGTCAGTTAAAAATAGGAAGACCCTCAACAAGATGGATTAACACTAGTGTCGCTAACATACCAGTCATTGTGAGGATGGTGCAGGACCAGACATTCTGTTGTTCATGGGGTATCTTTGATCAGTATCAACTCTAGGCACTACACAACAACAAGTGTTAAGACTATTAGGAATCATTAAATACTTTAATGAATTGCAGATTTTTTTTTTTTTATAACTGTAATAATATTTAACTTGTTTAACAAAGTTCTTAGTATTTTCTTATCATTCTCTCTCTCTCTTTCTCTCTGTCTTTCTTATTTTCAAGGGCTCCTTCAATGAAAAACTTGAAAAAGTGTATAAGTGAATTAGACACGTTTATTTTCTTTGAGTTGATGGATACCACTGGGTTGTGTGTTGTTACTTTTAGTCCATAAGATAACTGTGGTGGGAAGGAAGCTCTTGGATGTTTACATTAATCATGGCAACACTCAATAGATTGCACATTTACTGCTGTTTTTTTTTTTTTTTTTCACATCTTAGGCTAAATAAATGGCACAGCATACAATTCCATTGTGCCCAACTATCACAATTGCATGTAGGTCTTCTATCTTTCCTCATTGTATCATCTAGAAATTCTTTTCCCAGGCACATAACGAAACACTCAATAATAAACATTAGCTCAAGAAACAGGTTTTAATTTATTTAAAAAAAGAAACAGAAAAAGAAGAAAATGTCCAGTAGAGGGGCCTGATGGCTCTCATTGGTTTAGTAGCTCAGAAAATTTAAGTTAATATATTTGGCAATCACTTGTCCTTAAATTGAATTCCCCCCAAATTGAAGTTCACAGGGTAACAAAGTCCAGGAAGCAGAAGATGGTGGGGAATAAATGTTTTTCTCACAGACCTCCCTTTTTAAGGAAGTAACATCAATCTTCTCTTTATTTTTAAAAGGTGGCTGAACATCTAACAGCAATACTCCACAAATCATTTCTTAAAATGGGAACTTCCTTGTTTATTTCTTTTTAACAAATTTTTTACTCAACCAAGAAACCAAACCCATGTCACCCAGTCGATTCCGACCTCTAATGACCCTACAGGACAGACTAGAACTGCCCCCTGGGGTTTCCCAAGAGATACTGGTGGGTGCAAACTGCTGACCTTTGTGTTAGTAGCTGAGATGTAACCACTGTGTCACCGTGGCTCCTGTTCTTTACAACTTTATGAGAATTCCTGATATCACCCACTGGAAGTTTATTATAAATCTTCCCTGACTATGTCCTGTGTCCACCTTGTGATGGTTTTCCATTATTTAGTTTGAACAAATCAAGCATGGAAATGAATCAATTAGCTTACTGCGTCAGCTTATTAATTCATTATCTCTATTGAATTTATTTTTCTCTCTTCTCCCAAACATTGTCCTAGGCATTAGCTATTTTATGAACCCCACTGCTATTTCTCTTCTTTTAATCTGATACTCTCTTTCATCTCAGGCATGACATCATTAAGGCAGGAAATTAACATTAAGAAGCTATTTACACTAGCTGTTGAGTTATGAACCTAGAACCTGGAACCTGGAGCCAGGTCATGTTTGAAAGTTGTTTCTACTGCTTAAGACCATAGTTTACCATCTTTGTTGAGTATCTCATTCTCCTTTTATAAAGCTATATTCCTTGAGAAAATTATATATTATTTCTGCCAGATTCTACTGGGAATTGAAGAATACGGTATATATTATGCAATCATCACAAAACTAGGTACTTACAAGTTTCCTAAACTCTTAAAAATTGCTTTTCACATCTCAACATGAGTTGTGAGATGGAAATTTATTTCCTCATGAAGAGGTTAGCAAAAATATACATTTATACAGTTATTTAAATACGAATTATATACTAAATTACACTTAAGAGGGACATACGAAGAGAGTAGAGCCAGCTTATAACTAAGGATTTGAAAGCACGTCAACATTGGAGACTGAAAATTGTAGCTTCATAATTCTGCCACAGTATTTTTAATACTGCATATGCTTCCTTTACTTTCGTATTTGAGCTCTATTATTCACATAATTAGGCCACCTGAGTGGCACAAACAGTTAAACACTCAGCTGCAAACAAAGGTTGGGGGATCGAATCCAGTCAGAGGTGCCTTGGAAAAAAGGAAGATCTACTCCTGCAAGTTCACAGCCATTGAAAAACTGTGGACCACAGTTCTCTGATGCACACGGGATAGCTATGAGGCCAAATTGACTCCAGGACTGTTTTTTTTTTTTTTTTTTCTGTTACTTTTTTATTCATGTAGTTACTTATACAAAGTAAAAATATCATGTAGACATAATGATGAGGCTTCAAATATGCTTATGAGCCTTTAGCCTCTGAAACAAAATATGAATATTTGAAAAAAAAATGATGTTAAAAAAAAGGGAGAGAGATCCTAGTCTCAGGCACTATTGAAAAGTAGAATGTACACAGAACTGACTCATAAATCCTAATATTTTGCAATGATTTTGCTGTTGAATAAAGGTGGGACCTTGGAAGTGTCACTGAAATGTTTCAGGTATTGGTAAAAAAATGAAAAAAGTCTGTCCTTTTACCTGCAATGAAGCCTCTGTCTTGACTCCCCCAAGTGTTTCTTAACATGGCAGAGTAAGAAGAATTTATGGATTTTTTCTTACCCTTGGAGATTCTCCCTGAGGAGATGACAGGCAATTTAGTGACTGTTTCTCAAGCAAATTCCTGGGGGTGGTTGGTTAACTGTCCAGGACATTTTGTATTCACCGGTGACCAAATTTTTATTCATATAGTGTGTACGCATGTCTATGTTTATCTATTTCATATGGTCTTGCCTTTTACTCTTTGTTAATGTTCGTTTTTACCACATGGGGATCTGCATTAATATTCTCTACCTGTAAAACAGAACTGTCAACATTCCGCATTTCTACAGTGGTCTCTTCAAATGGATGACAAAATGAAGTTGTGCTTAAAAACTTTCTTACTGCATTATTTAAAAGATTTTAATGGAATAAAAGTTATGCATTGTGTATGTGGGAGGTATCACTTCCTTGATTCCTGTTATTTTTGTTATTGTTGCTATTACTCCTATTTTCAAGGTTTTTTTTTTTTTTTTCCTTTTTGACCTCATAAACAGAAACGTTACCCTTGTTCACATTTCCTGGTCAATTGCCATCACGTGTTTATGTTTCTTGCTTGTTTGTTTTATTTTCCATCATTACATTTCTGTATTTTATGTTTTTTCATTCTGTCCAATCCTCATTTCAAAACTTTTTTCTCACCTTAATGCATGTTCTGCTGTGCTTGATATAATCCTCTACCATATCAACACACCATCGTAAAGTGTGATAGTTTACGTAATGTTTCATTATGAATATATACTTACTGTGCAATAAATATTTTTGCTTCATTTTTTCATCGTAAATATTTATAATGTATCCATTTGTGACCTTTTTTTTTTTTTTGCTTATTTCTCCTGTATGATGATATGTATGTGGCGTAGTGGTTAAGAGTGTGGCTGTTAACCAAAAGATTGGCAGTTCAAATCCACCATGTGCCTCTTGGAAACCCTGTGGGGCAGTTCTACTTCGTCCTATAGGGTCATTATAAGTCAGATTCGACTGGACAGCTTTGGATTTTGTTTGGTTTTATATACATACATATATATATACATATATTTATTTATAAAACTCATTGCTAACTGAAATGTTGGCTGTTCAAACCCACTAGCCTTTCCAGGTAGAAAAGACCTGGCCATCTGCACCCATGAAGATTACAGCCTAAGCAAATCTATGGGACGTTTCTACTCTGTCCTATACATTGCTATGATTTTCATCCGACTGGATGACATCTAACAAAACAAAAATTCTTGAATGGTACATCTTTTGTTGCCTCCAACAGAACATTGTCTGACTTTACTGCTTCAGGTAAACAAGTTTTTGGAGGAGGACATCATATTTGGGGAACGAGTGGGCCAACGAGAATGGGGGAAGCCCTCCATAAGCTGGATTGACACAGTGGCTGCACCAAGGTACTCGGACATACTGATGACTGTGAGGCTAGGACAGGGCCAGGCAATGTTTTCTTCTGTTTTACAGAACGTGACCATGAGTTGGAGTCACTCAGTGGCAGGTAACAACAACAACCACCCTTGGTGATTGACTTTTCACTTCACACGATTCTAATGAGGTCCATTCATGCTGTTGTGTGCATCAATAATTTGTTCTTTTTTTTTACTCCTGAGCATTACTTCATACGTGGATTTAGTACAGTTTAATTACACATTCACCCATAGAAGGACGTTTTGGGTTGTCACTGGCTTTATCTATTATAAGTAATGTTTCTTTTAACATTTGTGTAAGGATTTTTGTATGAACATAAGTTTTCATTTCTGTGGGATAAATGTGTAAGTGTGGATTGTTTTCATTCTGACAAAGTCAGATGTATCCATTTGTATTTTTCATCCATGTATTTGCACGTACCAATAATTCAGTAGTTTTTATGACAGAATGGTATTAACTTGTTGGAAATACCACAATTTATTCATCCATTCTCAAGCAGATGAACATTTATGTTGATTCTAGTTTTTGAGTATTACAGATAACCTTGTTATGGACATTTGTACACATGTATTTATAGGGCTAAATGCTGTCCTTTCACTTAGAAGTAAATTGGTTACATTTTAGGGTAAAACTATGTTCAGCTTTTTAAGACCCTGATGCTTAAAAGAAATTCTTTTTGTAAGCATTTTCATGATTTTAATTTTCCACTAGCAGTTTATGAATGTTCCATTTCCCTCACATAATTACTAAACACCTGATATTGTAACAGATATAGAGTTATGTCATCAATGTTTTAACTTGAAGTTCATTGATGAGTGATGAACTGAACATTTTTAATGTGCTTATTTGCCACCAGCATATGTCCTATGAATAAATGAATGGTCATTTTTATGATCATTTTTCTGAGCTGTTCTTCTTTTTCACTTTATTATTGATATTATTATTTTTGAGTTTTGAGCCCTATCTCTGTATATATTATGGGGATCTGGTGGAAAAGTTATTAAAGATCAGGGTGGCTCGAACATCCTCTGAAATGTGGAATAGATTTGGTAAGAGGGGATTTATCTGTTTTTTTTTTTTTTTTTCCTGGTCTTACTGAATGTATTCAATCTTTCACATCATGTGTGATGGTAACTGCGGGCTGTTCATGGATGTCCTCTTCAGTTTGAGAAAGCCCTATCTTAATACTAATTTGGTCAAAGTTTTATCACTTTTATTAAGACTTTAAAATGTTTCTCTACATCTATTTATATGGCATTGTTTGCCATTTTATTTATTATGATGGATGTTGCTAATTGATTTTTTTTAATGGGAAACTATCCATGCATTCCTGGGGCACACCAAATTAAGTGTACTATTGTCTTTACATATTGCCAGGCTCAATTTCTTTATATTTTTCACGTATGCGCTCTGTTGTTTTCTTTTCTTTTAATGTCTTTGTCTGCCTTTGATATCAGTTTAACCTATCCTCATAAAGGAAATGTAAATATACACTTCTCTTCAGTTCTGTAAATGAGTTTGTGTAGAATTGGCTAATTCTTTTTCCATAAATACTTAAAAAAAAAAAATTTCCAAATCAAGCCACTTGGAATGATGAGAATGGGGTGTGTTTTAAATTTTCATTTTGATATTCTCTTTATAAATGATATTTTTCTCACATGTTTTCTAGTCTCTACATATATGGAAAAAATATCATAACCCACCTTGCAGGGTCCTATCCTAAAACACAGACTGGAATCTTTTTTAAAGACAAGCTTAGCGTACATGAAATTTAATTTTTTCTCATTAAAATTTTTTGAATATTAAAAGAATAAGAAAATAGAAATGGAAAATTAGGAGGGAATATGGAGCAACTATGTCTAGAAATCGTGGCACATATAGAAAATGCTACATATCACACCTCACCCACTAGAAACACAGCATAGTCCGAACCATGGGTTATCTCCTTATGCTCCTTCAAGCAGGATAATCAAAATGATCAGTTCAAACAATAGACCCTGATCAAAACACACGCTCATATTATTCAAATTGAAGAAAATCCAGCCAAACAAAACCAAGGCAACAAACATAACTCATTATACAATAGACTTCTTATGCAAGGCTACAGAAACAATTAGAAAATGACTTCTAAACAAGAGTAATTATTGTTTTCTAGAGAGATAAGGATAACAACCTATGAGACAAAAGCAGGGACTTAGGAGCAATATCTGTCCGGGACAGACAAAAGGAAAAAACCTGGAAACTTCTGTGGCTGACCTTAATAAATCTGTCTTAATTTACATACCCACTGATACAGGCAAAATTGGTTAATTTAGACAAAACCAGATACTCAGCTGATCCTGTTGAATATAGTTTTATTTTGTTTATACTAATAATAAAGTATACAGACTCTAAGGGCTCAAATATGAAAGTAAAGGCACTGATGATGAAAGAGAGGGATTTCAAGGTTTAGAAAGCAGACATTTGAGCAACTTCATATAACTGAGTACTCGAACCAACCCACCCCAGTGAGCCTTGTTTTAATCAGAATTAGCCACCCAGGGCAGAGTGTAAGAAATAAAATAGGAGGTGTGTGTAAGCATGCATACACACACACACACACACACACACACTTTCTATATATATATTTTTTTCTACTAGATAAGGAAAACACCAGGTATTTGGAAATCTTCCTGTATCTATTAGTTTCACTATCCTACTCAACATAGTCAATGTTCTTTTTAAAAAAAAAAAAAAAAAGTAACACCCTCCAGACATTCCGGTATACTAAAAAATTTCTTAATTGTTATACTTATAATGCATCAGTCCTGCTCAAGGAAGGCAACAGTTTTTACTGTTTCATTTATTAATCTTCTTACGGCCTTAGTAGATTGACTGGTAGAAGGCAATATAGAAATACATGTTATCTGTGGTTTTGTGCTAGATATCCCCTCTGGAGGCACACAGAAAAAAGTTTAAAGTGTAAAATGTAATTTATATAAATCATAAGTTATAGTGAATGTTGAGAAAATGTATTGCGTAATTGTTCTAAAGTCCTATGTAAGGCATATTTTACATTTTTATTCCTCAAACTGTAGATCAAGGGATTCAACATGGGGATCACCAGGGTGTAAAATATGGAAGCCACTTTATCAGTGTCAAAGGAATGACTGGACTTGGGCTGCAGATACATAAAGATTAAAGTCCCATAGAACACTACCACCACAGTCAGGTGGGATCCACAGGTGGAGAAGGCTTTGTGCCTACCCTCAGCTGAACTCAGCCTGAGAATGGATGCAGTTATGAGTATGTATGAAAGAACAACTATTAGGAGCGATGAAATCAAATCAAAAACAGATAAGATAAGAATGACCAATTTGATTTCATGTGTATCTGAGCAGAGCAAAGACACCAAGGGGAGACTGTCACAGTAGAAATGCCTGATGACATTGTGACCACAGAAGGATAAATTAAAAATCTTTATGGTGACCAGGAGAGAAACAAATGTGCTGTAGAGATAGGGGATTGCAACCAGCACCAAACACGTCCTTTGTGACATGATGACTGTGTAGCACAAAGGGTTACAGATGGCCACATAGCGGTCGTAGGACATTGCTGACAGAAGAAAAAATTCACTAGTTATGAACATGATAACGAAAACTAGCTGTGTAGCACAAAAATAATAGGAGATTGTATTTTCATCCACAACAAAATTTGCCAACATTTTTGGTCCCACGGCAGTTGAATAACCAAGATCAGTGATAGCCAGGTGTCTGAGAAAAAAGTACATGGGTGTTTGTAGCCTGGAGTCCATCTTGGTGAGGATGATGATGCCCAAATTGCCCACCACTGAGATCATGTAGATGATGAGGAACAGCCCAAACAATGGCGCCTGCAGCTCTGGGCGGTCTGTGATTCCCGTCAGAATGAATTCATTTGGCACTGTTAGATTGTGTTTGTCCATCTAGGTCTATCAGGAAACCTAGTCTGGATAGAGACATCAGCATAGTCAATAGGGTTTATGTAGCATCATCTGATAGACCTTTAGTATACAAAGGCAATGTGCAAAATGAATAAGATAAATCCTAAACCCTCCAATACAGTTATTTGAAATTAATCCCACCTGCCACAAATAAAGTATAGGCACCTGAAGATAGAGAGGGAGAGAAGGAAAGAGGGAAAGAAAGAGAAGTTTAACTTGTTATCAAGTGGGTAAAATTTGCTCCCCAAAGAACATTTGTCAATGCCTGAGACATTTTGGATGTCACAACTAGGAGAAGGGTACTACTCGTACCTAATGGAAGCCTGGGATGTTACTAAACATTCTACTATATGCAGGGTAACTCCACACAGTGAGAAAATTTCCAGTCCAACCTGTCACTATGGCAGAAGTTGAGAAACCCTGATATAAACATAGAGATAAAGATAGACACAGATAAGGACATAGCTGTAAGTGTAGGTGAACATGTATATACATACATATACATGAACATATACACAATACATAATCATATGCAGATACATATACCTGTACATAGATGGGATTCCTGGTGGAGCAGTGGTTAAGAGCTTGGCTGTTATTTCCTCGTCAAGAGAATGGCAAAAATCTACATTTATACATTATTTAAATATACATTAAATATTAAAATTACACTTAAGAGGGACATAGAAAGAGCCTAGAACCTGCTTATAACTAAGGATTTGAAAGGACATCAACTTTGGAGACTGAATACTGTAGCTTCATAATTCTGCTACAGTATTTTTAATACTGCATATGCTTCCTTTACTTTCATATTTGAGCTCTATTATTCACGTAATTAGGCCACCTGGGCGGTGCAAACAGTTAAACACTCAGCTACAAATTGAAAGGTTGGGGTATTAAATCTACTCAGAGGCACCTTGGAAGAAAGAAAGATCTACTTCTGAAAGTTCACAGCCGTTTAAAAACCACAGATCACAGTTTTCTGACACACACTGGGTAGGACTGAGGCAAAACAGACTTCAGGACTTTTTTTTTTCTGTTAGTTTTTTATTCATATAATTACTTTTATAAAGTAAAAATATTATTTAGTCATAAGGTTTCAAAGACACTTATGAATATTTAGCCTCTGGAACAAAGTGTGAATATTCAAAAAAAATTAATAATGCAAAAAAAATGCACAGAGATCCTAGTCTAAAAAGGCACTACTGAAAAGTGGAATGCACACAGAACTGACTCAGAAATCTTAATATTTTGCAATGACTTTGCCATTGAATAAAGATGGGACCTTGCAAGTGTCACTGAAACATTTCACTTATTGGTAAAATATGGAAACAGTCTTTTTACCTGTAATGAATCATCTGGCTTGACTCCCCCAAGTGTTTCTTAGCATGGCAGAGTGAGAAGAATTTATGGATTTTTTTTTTCACCCTTGGAGATTCTCCCTGAGGAGATGCCAAGCAATTTGTTGACTGTTCCTGAAGCATTTCAAAGCTTAACAAAGTACCTGGGGGTTGTTTCTTAATTGTCCAGGACATTTTGTATTCACCAGTGACCAAAATTTTATTGATACAGTATGTATCCTGATATTCTAATAGATGTATAGTTATGTCTCCAGGGTTTAACCTGAAATTCACAGATGGGTAATCAACTAGACATTTTTAACATGTTTATTTGCCTGCTGAATATGTCCTATGAATAAGTGAATGTTCATTTTTATGATCATTTTTTGTGGACTGTTTCTTTTCTTTTTCTTTTATTATTATTATCATTACTATTATTATTGAGTTTTGAGGCCTTTCTCTGTATATATTATGGAGCCCTGGTGGAACAGTGGTTAAAGAGCTGGGTGGCTAACCAAAAGTTTGGCAGTTCGAAGCCACCAGCCAATCCTTAAAAACCTTGTGAGACAGTTCTAATCTTTCCTATAGGGTTGTTATGAGTCAGAATCTACTCCCGAGCAATGGGGGAGGGGGGATTGGGTGAGGGAAGGGACATATATATTATGGACACAGACCATTAATGAGATATACTACTTGAAAATATTATCTCCCAGAATATGACTTGTTTTTATACAAGTGTCTTTTGAAGAGCAGAAGTTTAATATTTCCTGTTGTCAAACTTTCTACGAATTTCGTTTTTGGCGTTATAGCTACAAAATCTCCAAATGTATCTATAAAATCAATGAAAGCCTACTTAAAATCCAAAGAAAACTTTTTCTTTTTTTAAAATAAAATTATAAGCTGAGAATAAATTCACAAGTAAATGTTAGGTTAATTTTTTAGTTCTATGACTGTATTGTAGGCTCTATTAGATTTTTTACATAAAAAATCATGTCATCTATCAATAATTAAAGTTTTCCTCCTTCTCTTCCAATCTTGATGCTTTCTATTTATTTATTTATTTATTGCCTTATTGTGTGGCCTAGAAGAGCCTCTAAATGTGGAATAGATTAGGTGAGAGTAGATTTACTTATTTTGATCCTGGTCTTACTGGGAATGTATTCAGTCTTTCGTACCACGTGTGATGTTAGCTGTAGGTTGTTCACGGGTGCCCTCTATCAGTTTGAGGAAGCTCCATTTTAATACTAGGTTGGTTAAGGTTTTATCACAATTATTGGTACTTTTAAAATGCTTCTCTACATCTATTATATCGCTTTGTTGACATTTTTATTTGTAATTATGGTAAATGTCAATAAATGATTTTTTAATGCAAAACTATCCACGCATTTCTGAAGCATGCCTATTTGGTGTACTATTGTCTTTACATATTGCCAGACTCAATTTCTTAATTTTTACTTTAAATTTTTCACAAATGTGCTCTGTTATTTTCTTTTAATGCCTTTGTCCGCCTTTGATATCAGAGTAAAGCTATCCTCATTTAGGAAATGCAAAACACCCCTCTTCAGTTATGGAGAAGAGTTTGTGTACAATTGTTAATTCTTTTTCCCTAAACACTTATCAGAATTTCCCAATCCAGCCCCTTGGAATGATTGGGAATGGGGTGTGTTTAAATTTCTATTTTGATATCCTGACTTTATAAGTGAAATTTTTCTCATGCGTTTTCTAGTCTCTATATACATGGAAATATATCATAACCTACCTCATAGGGTCCTAACCTCAAACCCAGATTGGATTCTTTTTTAAAGACAACCTTAGCATATCTTAAATTTATGTTTTTCTCATTACAAATTTTTTGAGTATTGAAAGAGTAAGAATGAAAAAAATGCTGGAAAATTAGGAGGGAATATGGAGCAACTATGCCCAGAAATCATGGCAAATACATAAAATGCTACATATTACACCTCTCTCACTAGAAGCACAGCATAGCCCAAGCCATGGGTTACCTCCTTATGCTTCTTCCAAGCAGAATAATCGAAAGGATGAATTCAAACAACAGATACTGATCGAACGAAAGTTCTCACTCACATTCATCAAGTGTAAGAAAATCCAGCCAAACAAAAACAAGGCAACAAACGTAACTCATCCTACAATAGACCTCTTATGCAAGGGCATATAAACAATTAGAAAAAAGACTTTTGAACAAGAGTAATTGTTCTTTTCTAGAGAGATAAGGCTAACAATCTTTGAGACAAAAGCATGGAAATAGGAAACAATATTCACCTGGGACAGAAAAAATGAAAAAACCTGGGAACTTCTGTGGCTGACCTCAAAAATGTACCTTAACGGGTATACCCACTGACACAGATAAAATGGGCTAACTTAGACAAAAGCAGATACCGAGCTGATCTCGTTGAATATGTTCATTTTTTTACTGTTTATACTAATATTACAATATAGTAATAATAAAATAATAAAAGTAAACAGACTCTAAGGTCTCAAATATGAAAGTAAAGGCAGGGTTTAGAAAGTGGACATTTGAGCGAATTCAAATGACCGAGTACTTTAATCAACCCACCACACTGAGCCTTCTTTTAATCAGAATTAGCTACCCAGGGCTGAGTGTCAGCAATAAAACAGAAAGTTTTTGGAAGTGCACACACGCACACACTCTTTCTCCTTTTTTTTTCCACTAGATGAGCAAAACACCAGGTACTTGGAAATCTTCCTGTGTGTATTAAAGTTTCACTATCCCACTGAAGATATTCAATTTTCTTTTTTTAAAATCTAACAACCCCATCACATTCTAATATACTATCAACTTTCTTAATTATCGCTCCTGCTCCAGGAAGACAACACTTTGTACTGTTTCATTTATTAATCTACTTACAGGTCTTAGCAGAGTGACAGGTAGAAGGCGATATAGAAATACATGTTGAACTTATCTCTGCGTTTTGTGCTTGCTATTCCCTCTGGAGGCACTCAGAAAAAAGTTTAAAGCCCAAATGTAAATTATATGAATCATATGTTAGAGTGAACTTTGAGAAAATGTATTGCATAATCGTCCTAAAGCCCTATGTAAGGCATATTTTACATCTCTGTTCCTCAAACTGTAGATCATAGGATTCAATATGGGGATCACCAGGGTGTAAAATATGGAAGCCACTTTATCAGTGTCAAAGGAATGACTGGACTTGGGCTGCAGATACATAAAGATTAAAGTCCCATAGAACACGACCACCACAGTCAGGTGGGATCCACAGGTGGAAAAGGCCTTGTGCCTGCCCTCAGCTGAGTTCAGTCTGAGAATGGATACAATTATGACTATGTAAGAAACAAGAACTATTAGAAGGGATGAAATCAAACCAAAAACAGATAAGATGAAAATGACCAATTTGATCTCATGTGTGTCTGAGCAGAGCAAAGATACCAAGGGGAGACTGTCACAGTAGAAATACCTGATGTCGTTGTGGACACAGAAGGATAAATTAAAAATATTTATGGTGACCAGAAGAGAAAAAAATGTGCTGTAGAGATAAGGGATTGCCACCAGCACAGAATACATCCCTTGTGACATGATGATGGTGTAGCACAAAGGGTTACAGGTGGACACATAGCGGTCATAGGACATTGCTGACAGAATAAACAATTCAGTAGTTATGAATATAAAAAAGAAAATTTGCTGTATAGCACAAAAATAATACGAGATTGTATTTTCATCTACAACAAAATTTGCCAGCATTTTTGGCCCTATGGCTGTTGAATAACCAAGATCAGTGATAGCCGGGTGTCTGAGAAAAAAGTACATGGGTGTTTGTAGCCTGGAGTCCATCTTGGTGAGGATGATGATGCCCAAGTTGCCCACCACTGAGATCAGGTAGATGATGAGGAACAGCCCAAACAATGGCACCTGCAGCTCTGGGCGGTCTGTGATTCCCATCAGAATGAATTCATTCAGCACTGTTAGATTGTATTTGTCCACCTTGGTCTATCAGGAAACCTGTTCTGAATGGAGACATCAGCATCATCAACAGGTTTTATGCAATAGCATCTGGTAGGTTTTTAATATACAAAATCAGCATGAATAGTATACATCCAAACATTCTATTTTAGGATATTTGAATACATATCCAACTTACAGAAATTTTACATGAGCATATGCATATTAGATTCCGACTCCTAGCAACCCTGTGCGACTCGATGGCACTGGGTTTTGGGTTTTTTATACATATTAGATACATTGATGGATACATTGGTAGATAAATGAAACAAAAATGAATAATATGTTAAATCTTTAGATGTTAGGTACATGGATATTTATTACACTCTTCTTAAAACTTTTGTCTTTTTCACATACCTAAAAAATACATGGATATATTTTGAACCCTGTCCTTCAAAATACTATCTTACGAAAACTCATATATATATATAGATGGTCCAGGATGGAACAATCAACGTACTAGACATGTTTTCAATAGCCACATAATTGATCACAGTGGAAATTATTTGTCTTTATACGAGAAAACATGCCTAGAGATATATGTACATAGATGGAACCTCTGCTGTACCTCCATTTGTAATGCATACAATGTAGTGCTTTGGGCAAATAACATAAGTTATGTGGATGTTTTTATCCCCACCTGAAAAATCATATTCTATCTCTTTTTTGCAGGGTTGTTAGGAAGGATAAATGAGAGTTAAAGGCTTCAATGTGTCTATGATACTTGAAAACAAAAATAGTGTGTCTAGACTATTTGTCTACCTATTTGTCTTTCTGTCTGTCTGTATATCTCTCATCATCAACATCATCTGCAATTTTTTGATGTTGACAGTAGTTACTTGGAATTATTACTTTTTGTTGTTAATTGTTTTGATCTTTAATATTTATAGGTACATTGTTCTGGACTGTGACTTAAGATCTTTGTCACCATTTTCATGATGAATAGGTTCATTAAAATGTTACCTTGTAACTCAACCCAACCTTATATTCCATAACACCTATTTTATGACTAAAGTGTCTAAAAGAGTCATTCTTTAGATTACTTTCATTTCTAGTCTAATTAATATACTTTCACTTCTAGTTGGGCATTCGTATTGTAACTGACACATTCTACATTTTTTGTAAGAAATCAGGTATATATATTTTTTCTCATGGAGAAACCTAAGATATATGAGGAAATCTGAACAAATAGCGAAAACTTAATGCCATAAACTCCCGCTTGTAAAAAAAAGTATCCTCTACTTTCATGAAAAAGCAAGTTTAAAAAATCACAGTATGATACAGTAGCATAGGAGAAGAAGAAAATGTACTGATGATGACATCTGTGGGAATTACCGGAAGTTATTCAAAAACTTTTTGAACATGAAACATGCTTTGTTAAACATTGGAACTCCCATGTGGCATGATATATCATGGATAAATTTAAGTATAATCTTTAAAAAATGCATCTGAATATACTACAGAGGTTTTAAAAACAAAACAATAGCCCTGCAGGTTAATATACCAAAATTATAGGTTTAAAACTCTGTGATCATCACTGCCTCATAAGAATATGTGTTCACCTACCTACCCATCTATCTGTCTGTCTCTCTCTCTCTCTCTATCTATCTATCTACCTACCTATTTACCTATCAATCTATCCATCTATGTATCTGTCTACATATCTGTTTATCTATCTGGCATGTATCTATTCCTGAATACTATGAGTAGTGCAGTCTCTGAGTAAATTATTAGTCAACAAATTCAGACATTGAATTTCATACCATTAAATTACAAAAGTGAATAAATGAAGTGCGTTTTATCTCATATAAAACATATCAAGAATAATGGTGGAAAGCAGACTGAATTGAATTAAAATTATTAATATTTTTCTGTGGCTTTGCTATCAAATAAAAATGAGGCTGTGAAACTGTGACTAAAATATTCTAGATGCTAGTAAAACATGCTAATTATAAACAAATTCTACCTTTTACCTGTAATGAATCTTTCTGGAACTTGAGCATATTCCACCTGAGTTTAGAGGTCATGTCAAGAATACATTTGACACATTGAACACTAATGACTGAAGATTATACAAGTTTGGAATGACATCAAGCATCGTAGATGAAGAATACAACATGGCATAGAGGAAACAATATATACTTTTCTCTCAGTCTTTAAGCTTCTCTCTGGGGAGATACCAAGCAATGTGTTAATTACATCTGAAGCACCTGAAAGCTTAACGAAATGTGTAGGATATTTGTTAATTTTCTAAACAAATTGTATTCACCAGGAAGTAAGTCTTTTTTAGATATACTAATTCAATTATTATCAGTTAAGTTTCAATTTGTCCATCCAAGGATCTAGAGTAAAATATTTTACCTTTAGGTCAGACCATACTCAAATTAGTGTTCTAAAACGGAATTAAATTAGTACATTTCATAAATATTATGCACCCTTTCTTTGTGTTTTATTTCCTATATTTTCACTATTTTTTTTTACCTTGGGAACAGATATTAGTCACTTCGACACCTCTTATTATTTCAAGTTTTCTTTTTTTAAGTCTTCTCTCATTTTATTTTATTAGATGAACATATTCTATTTTATGGGCATGACTCAACATGAGAAGAAACAGCTGCATATATCCATTAATAATTGGAACATGGAATGTATGCAATATGAATCTCAGGAAAGTGGAAGTTGTAAAACCGAAATACATAAAGATCAATAACCTAGGCCTTAGTGAGCTGAAATGGACTGGTCTTGTGCATTTCAAATTGGACAGTCACATGACATACCACACCGGAATGAAGAATAGAAGAGGAATGACATCATACTCATCCTCAGAAAGAACATTTCAAGAAACCTGTCATGAAGTGCAATGCTGTCAGTGATAAGATGATCTCCAAAAGCCTCCAAAGAACATAAGTTAGTACAACTAGTATTCAAATTTCCCCACCGAGCGCTAATGCCAAAAATGAGGAAATTGAAGACTTTACTAACTTCTGAAGTCTGAAATACAGCAAAATTGCAATCAAGATGCATTAATCATTAAGAGTAGATTATAATGTGAAAGTCAGAAAAAAAGAAGTATTTGTAGTTGGAAAATGTGGCCTTGGTGATAGAAACGATGCCAGAGATTACATGTTAGAATATTGCAAGACCAACAAATTCTTCATCACAAATAACTTTTTTCAAGAACAGACACAGAGAGCACACAAGTGAGCCTTGCCAAATGGAATATACAGGAATCAAACTGACTACACCTGTTCAAACAATATCATCAGTCAGAACCAAGCCAGGGGCCAACAGCAGAACAGACCATTGATCGCTCATACGCAAGTACGAATTGAAGCTGAAAAAACTTAGAGCAAGTCCAAGAGAGCCACAATACAACCTTGAGTATATTCCACCTGAGTTTAGAGATCATCTCAAGGATAAATTTCACACACTGAAGACTAATGACCAAAGATTAGATAAGTTTGGAATGACATCAAGCATCATAGATGAGGAATGCAAAAGGTCATTAAAAAGGAAAGAAAGAGAAAACCAAAATGGGTATCAGAAGAGACTCTGAAACTTGTTCTTGAACATAGAGTAGCTAACGAGAAGGGAAAAAATAATGAAGTTAAAAACTGAACTGAAGATTTCCAAAGGGCAGCTCAAGAACACAAAGTAAAGTATTATAATGAAATGGGCAAAGATCTGGAGTTAAAAAAACATAAGGGAAGAATTCGCTCGACATTTTTTGAGCTGAAAGAACTGAAGAAAAAATTCAAGACATGTGAGTGAATAATATGGTATTTTATTCACATCTTAATAAAGGTTTTAATAAATAAAATAACAAGAAAAAAAGCCAATTTACCTGACTTTCTAGATATGAAATAAGAGATATATTTACGTATAAAGCACTTTAAAAGATACAAAATCCGTATTTACTCTAGCAGATATTAAATGTTTTTATCACTAACAAAATCATGAAAATTTACTGACTTTGTAAAAAATAAAACCTTGAAAAAAACTTACGTTTCTGTGTCAGTCATTTTGAAATAAGTTCAAAATTTCCATACAATGAATTGGTTAAGACAGACAAAGGAAAGTTCAATGAAAGAATGATTTTAAAAATACCAGCATTTTCTATGAGAGAGTGTGTCCAATTTTTATTTTCCCTACATAATCTAGGATGGCCTAATTTCTATTGCTTCAAGTAATAAACTAGCATTTTAGGCTAAGAAGTACATAAATAGAGAAATATTTGATCTTATACTTTGCTTTTATTTCATATATTGCACGTTTGCTGAGTTTTAAGTAATTTATCATACTAAATACTTTTATTCTTCTCATCAAGGAGACTATACAGGTTTGTTAGTGTTGTTAGGTGCTGTTGTATATAGGTAAGACTGGGTATGAATACAAGGTGAACTTCTGCTAGAATATGACACTGTGGAAATTGGGAGAAACACCACATGTTGTAGTGAAGGGCATGCCCCTCCCAGTTCTAGGAAAGTGTCAGTCACATATGCTGGGAACTCGAGTATCACTTCTCCTGTACCTTGACTTCTGAGTCTTCCCTACCTCAAAGCATTTCTGTTCAGCTCTCCACTGGTTCACTCTTTCTCTAGGGAATCCAGCAATGTAGGTATTAGAAATTTGTCAATTCCCTCAGCTCCCTCTGCTTGGTGGTAACTTTCTCTAATAGAGAAATTATATGCAGGTACTATTTGACACATGGTTGGAGGGACCAATCCCTGGAGGAGGACATCAAGAGTCGGGAAAAATAGGAAGTCCCTCAATGAGATGGATTGACACAGTGTCTGCCACAATGGGCTCAAACATAGCAAAGATTATGAGGTGGTGCAAGACAAGGCACTCTTTTCTTCTGTTGTTCATGGGATTTCTGTGATTAGAACCCACACGATGACACCTCACAAAAACAAGTGTTAAGATTATTGGGAATTATTAAATATTTTAACGAATCACAGGTTAGGTCTTATTCTAATTTCAATAATATTTAACTTGTATACTCAAGCTCCTCACTATTTCTTAACACTCTCTCTCTTTTTCTCTGTCTGTCTTATTTTCAGGAGCCCCTTCAATGAAAACCGATATAGGTAGATTAGGCAATTTTTTTTCCCCCTTTGGGTTGATGGATATTCCTGAATTGTGTATTGATCCTTTTGATCTGCATGATTACTTTGGCAGGAAGCTCTTGGATGTTTATGGTAATCATGGCAATATCCAATAAACTGGAAATTTTGGTTCTTTCACATTTTTGGCATGTGCTGGCACATTGTGGCCCATACCCATAACCACAGGACCACTTCATGCTTGATGTCTGGCCCTGCTGATCCCTGGCAGTGTCCTTCCATGCTGTAATTGATGGGTGACTGTGTGGTAGGGGCCATCTTCACTCACTGCCCATTCTTTGATGGTACCTGCATCTGCGTGATCTCTTTATCAAAAGAAATTTGTGTTTGCGGTTTGCACAAGTTTCTTCTCAGCAAGAGGATGGGACAGTCAGGCATATAGAGAAAAGAATGTGTTAATGACTTTCCTTGTATAGAGCAGGTTATAGGCTGGAGGAAGGGATGGTTCTCCCCTTACCTGAAACTCCCAGACTGACACAGTTTGTTTTGTCAGGCTGTCTTTTTCAGGCTCAGGACAGAGTGGGCTGCTCTGATATCCACTGGAAACTGTACAGTTCTTCCCCCCCCCCCAACACACACACCTTCATTAGAACCAGTGGCTCAGGTGGGAGACTTTCTCACAGTCCTCCTCAATTAGAGTCTTTACACATTGGCATCATGGGCCACTGGGCACCCCATGTTCTTTCTTTCCTCTGGGTAAGAACTTACGGCTTCTCTCTTCCAATGCCCACTCTCTTTGTACTAGGCGGTCTGGTCTCGGCTTAATGGGGTTCAGGGCCTCCCAACTCCCTAACTCTTCAGGGTCCCTCCTCTTCTTGAGCTGCCAGGAAACCAGTCATTTCCCAACAAGGTGGTGTCCCGGAATGCAACCTGTCGCTTCTGATTGGTTATTTTTCTGTTTGCCTCTTCCTGATCCTGATAAGGAATATACTTGGTAGGCAAGCTCAAAAACACAAGATTCCCATCTCAACATCTTCCTCAACTTTTTGGAGTTTTCTCTGTATATCCTGGGTGCTTTGTCTAATAAAAATCATATTCAGGATGTGAGCATTTTCAAGACTCTCAGAGTCTGTGTCTGAGAACCGTCTAAATGCTTCCTACACACACATTACACACTCCCACAACCTAGTAAGTTTTACCAACCTAATAACTGATACCTAGAGCCTTTTACACCTTCAAGGGTCAATTCCTGCCCCTTCTTGGGAATCTAAAGGCCTTACCTAGGAATTATCCTCTTATTTACCAAATAACTCCAAATATCTAGAGCCTTTATTGCCCTTAATGGTTAATTCCTCCTCCTTCTCAGGCCTCTTCTAAGGTTTTATGTAGACACCATATAATCCCGGTGCATTTCGTATCTCCCAAGAAGTCATTGTTGGGTCCCAGGCGAATCATTTACCAGGGCTACTGGAAGGTCTCTAGGAGAAATCTCCTGGTGGCACCAGATGTTGGGGTGGTCTTTTGTCCTATCCGCCTCTGGAACTGGGAAGATGACTACTGGCTGGCTCACCAGAAATGCTGCCGGCTGGAAACTTCAGGCTCTGCTCGGCGCAGCTCATCTCAGCAAATAAACCATAGGCCAAAGTGAAGAGTGGGAGAATAGAAAGGTGTCTTTATTTCTCTGTGCAAGGATGGGAAACAGTTGGGGCTGCTTCTGCCAAGACTACTGAGACAGGCCGAGGGGAAACATTACTTATAAGGGGTTTACAATTGGACTCTCATGCAAGTTACATCAGCAACATTATTATCCACATTGCACAGCTGCTATAAGGTTTACATGTAACTTCCTGCATCACATCTTCAGAATATGGTGGTTAAACTACAGCCAGAGCCACAGTATTACGATATATGAGGACTGAAAGGTTGTCCTGAATGTCAACATGGCGCCTAAACTTGTTTTTGCCAATTTCCTCTAGTTTTGAGAAGAAGTTAAGGAGAGGGGAACCATGATTTTAATGTGAAGCTTTGCAGCATGCCAAGCAAAGGAACCTGGATACTAATGTAAAGCTAGGGGTGTGTCAAGCAAGCTGCTCAGGGAAGTGGAATCTTCCCAAGCCTGGGGAGCTCTGTCTTATCATGACCATCTTCACCTTCTAAATGCTTCAAACTTTCAAAAATATTTATGCTCACATAACAATCTAACATGCGTCTTTTTCTTGTATTCCAATGAACTATTTTATTGAAATTTCATTGGTATTCAGGGGATCTTCTTTCACGATCTTGAATGACGAAAATAATTTAGATTCTAGGTGCTTCAATAAAACTCTAGAAATGTTGGAAAGAAAAATACATGAAAAATTTTAAGAAGCAGCCCGGAACAGCTATGTGCATAAGGCAAGACAGCTGCATCCTTGCCACATAACAGACCTTCCTTTAATTAGATATACAGCACAGTATAAAATATGGGATTACCTCATTTTGCCTCTCATAAGTAGGGTGAACAAAAGTCAATGAAAATATACAGCATAATAAATATTGACCAAAGTTTAGGGAAGTCAAACCTATGAAACAGAATATCCTTTTACTCAAGGAACTACACAAAAAATAATTGAATGAATATTTTAAAAAGTTTTTCATATAGATAAGAAAAGATAACAACCCATGAAACAAAAACAAACAAAAGATAATTATTAAATAAGAACAACTAGTGAGGAAGGAATTCCAAACCTGGGAGCAATTCTGGATGACATCAAGAAATTTATCTTAATTGGTGCATAGATCAGAATATACAATCATTAAGATAAACTTCTTGAGGTTATCCAGAGTTGCTCCCAGGTTTGGAATTCCTTCCCCACCCTCAGATCTAGGCAAAATGGGTTGATTATAACAAAGTCAGATAGACAGCTGAACTCGTAGATTGCTAAATTGCAAGGCATGTTGAGTTAACAGACTGATACGTGAAATTAAATGCATTAATAAGAAAAGAATGGAACTCCAAAGTTCAGAATGGGGACATTTGAGCAAATTTAGAAAAATGAGTACTTCAAATCATCACACTACCCTACGACTCCTTGCAACCTGGCCCAAATCTAATACTCCCCTCAGAAACTATGAAGACTGAAACAGAAGGCAAGTGTTTACACAAACACACATACACAAATGAAAGAACTGACCCTGCAAAGCTTATTTTAATAGAAGAAAAAACACGAGAGTCATTGTAGCTCCACTTTTGTAACTAGTGCCTTTTCCCACTTCCACTCAGCATATCCACTCTCCTTCCCTGACTTCATGGTTCCCAGCACATTCTCCTGGAGGTCTGATGGTGCACTGGTTACGAACTTGGCTGCTAACCAAAAGGTCAGCATTTCAAATCCATCAGCTACTTCTTGGAAACCCTATGGAACAGTTCTACCCTGTCCATTAAATTTTCTATGACTCTAATTGACTCAATGACAAAAGGTTTTGTTTTCTAGCACATTCTCAAAAAAAAAAAAAAAAACCCAAATGCACTGCTGTTGAGTAGATTCCAACTCCCAGCAACCCTATAAAACAAAGTAGAACTATGCATAGGGATTCCAAAGCTGTAAATCTTTGAGGAAGATGACTGCTGCACCTTTCTCCCATGGGGTGGCTAGTGGGTTTGAACCGGCGATCTTTCAGTTAGCAGCAGAGTAGTTTAGCCACTGCACCACCAGGGTGCCAACATGTTATTCTGCATTATAACATTTACATAGTTATTAAGCTTGTGAACCATCTCTTTCCTACAAGGAAGACAAACGTTTTTACTCTTTAGTTTCCTCTTTTGTTCATCAGTGCATTTAGAAGAGTGACTGGCACATAGAAGTAAATTTATTAATATGAGTGGAATGTATTTTTGCTCACTATAACCTATAGAGACACACGGACAAGGTTTGAAGCCCACGATATAATTTATAAGAACCATATGATGTGTTAAGTGGTAGAAAAGATATTCCTTATTTTATTCCATGTTCTATGAATGGCATGTTTTATATCTTTGTTCCTCAAGCTATATATCAAGGGATTCAACATTGGAATAACCAGGGTGTAAAATATGGAAGCCACTTTATCATTTTCATAGGAATGACTGGACTCAGGATGCACATATGTAAAGATTAAAGTCCCATAGAACACGACCACCACGGTCAGGTGGGATCCACAGGTGGAGAAGGCCTCGTGCCTGTCCTCAGCTGAGTTTATCCTGAGAATGGCTACAAAAACAAGCAGGTAAGAAACAAGAACTATTAGAAGGAATGAAATCAAATCAATAGATGCTGCGATGAGAATGATCAATTCAATTTCATGTGTGTTTGAGCGGAGCAAAGATACTAAGGGGAGACAGTCACAGTAGAAAAGACTGATGACATTGAAGCCACAGAAGAATAAATTAAAAATCTTTATGGTGATAAGAAGAGAAATAAATGCACTATAAAGATAGAGGATTGCCACCAACACCCGACAAACCTTTTGTGACATGATGACTGTGTAGAGCAGAGGGTGACAGATGGCCACATAGCAGTCATAAGACATTGCTGACAGAATGAATAATTCACTAATGATGAACAAGAGAAAGAGAGCTAACTGTATAGCACAAAAAGAATAGGAGATTGTATTTTCATCTACAACAAAATTTACCAACATTTTGGGTCCCACAGTTGTTGAATAACCAAGATCAGTGATAGCCAGGTGTCTGAGAAAAAAGTACATGGGAGTTTGTAGCTTGGAGTCCATCTTGGTGAGGATGATGATGCCCAAGTTGCCCACCACTGAGACCATGTAGATGATGAGGAACAGCCCGAACAATGGAGCCTGCAGCTCAGGGCGGTCTGTGATTCCCATCAGAATGAACTCATTCAGCACTGTTAGATTGTGTTTGTCCATCTAGGTCTATCAGGAAACCTATTGTGGATAGAGACATCAGCATCGTCAATAGGGTTTATGTAGTATCCTCTGGTGGCTTTTTAGTATACAAAGGCAATACGCTAAATGAATAAGATAAATCCAAACTTTCCAGTAGAGATATTTGAAAGTAAACCCACCTCCCACCAATAAAGCATAAGTCCATGAAGAGAGAGAGAGAGAGAACCATGGGGAGAGAAAGGGAAATCTACCTTGTTATCAGTCGGGGAAAATTTGCTCCCGAAAGAACAGTTGTCAATGTCTGAGACATTTTGGATGTCACAACTAGGAGAAGGGCACTACTTGTACCTAATGGAAGCCTGGGATGTTGCTAAATATTTTATTATATACAGGGTAACTCCCAACAATAAGGAAATTTCCAGTCCAAACTGTCCCTGGGAGGGGATCAGAAACCCTGATATAGATATAGATGCAGATGTAAATGCAGATGTGCATGTAGGCCCAGATAAAGGTACAGGTGTAGGTACAGGTGTACATGTATGTGTACATGTTCTCATAAGCAAGTGTGTACATGTAGGTATATATGTACACGTATATGCACACCCGCTCATGCACACGCTCACATTCATACACATACACGTACACACATACACACACATAGATGGGATCCCTGGCAGAGCAGTGGTTAAGGGCTTGGCTGCTAACCAAAAAGTCAGCTCTTTGGATCTACCAGCCGCTCCTTAGAGACCCGAAGGGGAAGTTCTCCTCTGTTTTAAAGGGTCTCTATGAGTCAGGATTGAATTGATGGCAATGGGCTGGGTTTTTTTTTTTTTAATATACAGATAAATATATGAGGCAAAAATTTCAAAAATATTAAAAATGTTAGGTGTTAGCTATATGAATGGTTACTAAACTTTCTCTTTGTTATGTCTTTAATGACAATCACATAATGGCATTTACAAAATTATAATACATATGTTGATTGTAAAAATTTTAAACTGCAAATTACCAGAATGTGTGGAACCATTTAATATGCCTCATTTCAAAACATAGTCCAATAAAAGCCCTTGTGCAACAGATGGTGCAGACTGAAACAACATACTTGACAAGAATCAAACACATGTCTTGCCAGGGAAAATCTAATAGATCCTGGTGGGGATTTTTCATCTTTATACAGGGGAATCTCCAAGGTGGTAGACACATGCAGATACAGCCTCTGTTATACCCTCCTCCTGTGGCTTATAGAGTAAGATACCTTAATCTCTTTATCCACACCTGTAAAATGACCACTTCCTTTCAGGATTGTTGGAAACTAAATGAGGATTACATGTTTCAATGTGTTTAAAGTATCAGGACATAACTCTCAATATGAAATATATAGTGTCCTTGCTGTTTTTAAAATGATGACAGTAAGTTGTCTGAAAGGAGTTTTCTTCACATATGCATATGTAAATCCTTGTAGTGTGACCTAGCTTCTATGCCAGGCTATGAAGATGAGTAGGTTGAGTAGTGTGTTATCCATGTAACTGACCCAGCCCTTCCTTCCCCCATCCTCAACTCCCTGACTAAAATTGGGCCATCAGTGTGCCAGTCTTCTGGATCATATATCTTCTACCTCACTTAAAACATTTTAATATATGTTAATTGACTGCTATCCTAAAAGTTGGCAGTTGGAAACCACGAGCTGCTCTGTAGTAGAAAGATGTGGCAGTCTGCTTCCATAGAGACTTACAGCCTTGGAAAGCCTTTGGGGTCACTGATGGGTCAGGATCACCTTAAAGGTAGTAAGTGTGTTTTAATATAAATTTACTTAAAATATGTCCTAATCTAGGAGTCCTTTCATTATAACTAACATAAAAAAATCATTTCTAGCAAATTAAATATATTTTCTCACGAAAAAATTTACAATAGTGGCAGGAAATTGAGAGAAAGTGAAGTCACTGTTACTGATTTTAAAATGAACTTTCATTAAAAAATTCCATCCGGTTAATGAAATCCTCTACTCTAAACTATTATACAGTACATAATGCACATAAACATAAGTATATTTAAATTAAAATGCATATACATGTTCCTAATAAACCACAGATTAAAAAAAAAAAATGCCAGAGAAAGATGAGGATGGCAGTTTAAGGTAGAAGAATGAATGGTTTGAAATGGTACAACTTACATGAAAATAGCAGTACCAGCAGCCTCTGATTCCAGAATAATCAAGCAAATAGAAAAATACAACAGTATCATATTAAGTAATAAAATGGGAAATATACTATCTCATATAAAACATTACCGAAAAAGTTTTGATCTACACCAACAGCATGCCTATGTCAGAAAGCAACTATTGGTCTTTTCCGGACTAGACAAAGGAGAATGAAGAAAACTGAAGACTTAAGGAAGCAATTAGTCCAAAGAACTAATGGGCCACTTGAATCGCAACCTTCTCTAACCTGACAACAGACAACTAAATGGTACCTGGCTGCCACTACTTACCCCTCTGACCAGAATTACGATAGAAGGCTTGGGGCAGGATGGGCAAAAAATATAGAAAAAAATTCAGTTTGAACAACAACAACAACAAAAGACCAGATATACTGGTTTGAAAGAGGCTGGAGAAACCCCTGAGACTATTGCCTTAAGATAGATTCTAACATGAAGCTATAGACGGTCCTGGAGGCCCGCTTTCAGCTCAATTACAGACAGGGCTGTTAAAAGACAACATCTGTGAAGGAGGTGCCACTTAGGACAATCAAGTATAGGAGACCAAAAGGGCAAGAAGGTGGGGAGGTACAGGGAAGCCTGACAAATGCAAACAGGGAAGCCGGGGAGGAAATTAGGAGAGTGCTGGCACACGTTGTGTAAGAATCTTTGATTGGAAAATTCATTTGCTATGTAAACTTTCACCTAAAACACAATAAAATGTTTTCTTTCTTTTTTTTTTTTTAAGAATAACTGAATTGAGTATCAGTAGATAATACAATTAGGAAATCAGCTCTCTTCAGTTAATGCAATAAAACCAATATAAATCTTGTTTAGTTACAATGACGAAAGGCTGAAGTGAAAAAAGTCCTTATATTGGTAAGTATTGCTTTTCCTATAAGGTAAGGGAAGGTAAGAGGACTTCCTCTCAATAGCTCTGGAGTTCCATGGAGAGCACGAAGTTATTTTCCATAGCTTACTATCTTTGTTGAGTATCTAATTCTCATTATATAAAACTATGTTCTTTGAGAAAATTGTATCTTCTGGTAGATTCCACTGGAAATTGAAGAATATGGTATATACTACCATCATCAAACTGGCTACTTAGAGGTTTCCTAAACTCTAAAAATTGCTTTTCATATCTCAACAAAAGATGTGAGATGGAAATGTATTCGTTTCCTCATCAAGAGATTAGCAAAAATGCACATTTGCACAGTTATTTAAATATTTAAATATACATTAAATATTAAATTACATTTGAGAGGGACATAGAAGAGCCTAGAGCCACTATATAACTAAGGATTTTGAAGGACATCGACATCGGAGACTGAATACCTGCAGCTTCATCATTCTGCTATGGTAATTTTTAACACTGCATATGCTTCCTTTGCTTTCATATTTGAGCTCTATTATTCACATATGTGGACCACCTGAGTTGAGCAAACACTTAAGCACTCAGCCATAAACTGAAAGTTTGCGGGATCAAGTCCACTCGGAGATGCCTTGGGAGAAAGGAAGATCTACTTCTGAAATGTCACAACTGTTGCAAAACCTATGGAGCACTATTCTCTGATACACTGGGGGTAATTGTGAGGCAAAATTGACTCCAGGACTTTTTTTTTTCTCTTTGTTTCTTTTTTATTCATATAATTATTTATATAATGTAAAGTATTATTTAGCCATTTAATGATAATATTTCATAGATGCTTATGAGCATTTAGCCTCTGAAACAAAGTGTGAGTATTTAAAAAAAAAATGACGGAAAAATGTAGAGAGATTCTAGTCTCAGGCACTATTGAAATGTAGAATACATACAGAACTGACTCAGAAATACTAATATTTTGCAATGAATTTGTCATTGAATAGCAGTGGGACCTCGCAAGTGTCACTGAAACATTCTAGACATTGCTAAAACATAGAAATAGTCTATCTTTTTACTTGTAACGAAGTCTCCGTCTTCACTCCCCCATGTGATTAACATGGCAGAGTGAGGTGACTTTATGGATTTTTTTTTCACCCATGGAAATGCTCCCTGTGGAGATGACAAGCAATTAGTTGATTATTCCTGAACCATTTGAAAGCTTAAAATACCTATGAGTTGTTTGTTAATCATCCAGGACAAGTTTTATTCATCAGTAAGCAAATTTTCAATCATATTGTATGTATACATGTCTGAATTTATCTTTTTCATACAGACTTACCTTTTACTCTTTAGTAACTTTCCATTTTTACCACACAGGGATCTGGATTAAAATACTGTATCTCCAAGGCACTGGTTTTTCTGGGATCTATAAAACAGAACTATCAATACCCCCTTTAAATGGACGACAGAATGAAGGTGTGCTTAAACGCTTTCTTATTGCATTATTTAAAAGACTTAAATGGAACAAAAGTAATGCATTGTGCGTGTGTGAGGTATCACTTCATAGTTTGCCCTTGTAATTGTTGCTGTTACCACTATTGTGTTTTTTTTTGTTTGTTGGTTGGTTTTGTTTTTGACCTCAGAAACAGAAATGTTACCCTTGCTTCTCATTTCATGGTCAATCACGATCATCAGCCTGCTTAGGATTTTGTTTGTTTTATTTTCCTTTATTACATTTCAACATTTTATGTTTTTCCATTCTGTAAAATTTTTATCCCAAAACATCTTTTTCACCTTCATACATATCTGGCTGTGCTTCACATATACTCTACCATGTCAATATACCCTTGTGTCTCGGGCTGAGTTCTCTAGAGAAGCAAAGCCAGTAAGCTTAAAAAGGCATATATAAAAAAAAAAAAAAAAAAAAAAAAAATTTTTTTTTTTTTTTTTTAATACCAAGGGAATGGCTGTATAGGCTGGGAGTCACAAGTCCATGAATCAGGTTAGAGGCTTCTCCTGATTTATGCAGCTGCAGGGGCTGGCTGACCCAACATCTGCAGGTCAGACAGCAGGGGTCTTGCTCAGCAGCTGAAGATTGAAGAATCCCAAGATCGACAGGCAAGACTACAGGCAAGCTGCTCAGTCAATTCCCAAGAACCAGAGGTCAGAGGAACAAGAGTCTGCTGCATGACACAAAGTGACAAAAACCCAACAAACCTTGCTAGAATGTCTACTTATATTCCATGCAGGCCACACACATCAACAGACTGGCTATTCACAGTAGTTCCCATCATGGAGATGATGATAACATCATAGGACTGTTGTATTACTAAGAATCATGGTCCAGCCAAGTTGACATACAACCTTAACTTTCACACCTTGTAAAGTGTGATATTTTATGTGTAATGTTTTATTATGAATATACATCTATCATGGTATATCTTATTGGGGCATTTTGCCATTTTAAATATTCATAATGTATTCATTTATGCTTTTTTTTTTCCTTGTTTTATATATATATATATATTTTTTTTTTTTTTTTTTTACTAAATGAAAGTTGGCAGTTTAATCCCATAAGCCATTATGGGAAGAAAAGACCTGACCATCTACACCCGTAAAGAATACAGCCTAGGCAACTTTTGGGGCATTGCAACTCTGTCTTATAAGTCACTATAAGTCTCAATTGGCTTGAAGGCACCAAATAAAATAAAAATTCTTTACTGATAGGTATTTTGTTGTCTCCAGCAGAGCATTGTCTGACATTCTTGCTTTGTGCATGTCATCAGGAAAGACCAGTTTCTGAAATCAGACATCAAAATTGGTGAAACAGAGAACCAATTGGAATGAGGGAAGCCCTCCATGAGATGGATTAACACAGTGGCTACAACAATGGACTCAAACACAACAAGGATTGTGAAGATAGCAAAGGGCCGGGCAATGTTTTGGTCCGTTTCCCATAAGGTCACCATAAGTTGTGGTCAACTCAATGGCAGATAACAACCTTTTGAGATGGACTTCTTTCACTTTACATGACTCTGTTGAGGTTTCTCCTTGCTGTTGTATGCATAGATAATTTGTTTCTTTTACTGTTTAGTATTATCTCAAGTGTGGATTTATTACAATTTGCTAAACAATTTACCAGTAGAAGGACATTTTGGGTTTTACCAGTTTTTACCTTTTATAAATAATGTTTCTGTGAACATTTTTTTTTTCTTTCTTTGTTTAATTGTGATTCAGGTGAAAGTTTACAGAACAAATTAGTTTCTTATTAAATGGTGAATACTCAAATTGTTTTGTGACTTTGGATGACAGATAATACTGTGAAGTGTCAACACTTTTCCTTTCTTTACCCTAGGTTCTCTGTTTCCATTCGTCCAGTTTTCCCATCCCTTCCTGCCTTCTTGTCCTTGCTTTTGGGCCAGTGTGCCTATTAGTCTCAAATACATGATTGAGCTATGAATTAATTCCCTCAAGTGGGCAATTCTGGCCTTGGAGACCTGTTGAATCTTTGGCTAAACAACAAACCTCTGTATTGACTTCAGTGCTAAGTTAAAAGGGTGTCCAGGGGCCATACTCAGGGGGTTTCCCCAGTCTCTGTCAGACCAGCAAGCCTGGTATTTTTGTGTGTGTGAATTTGAATTTCGTTCTACATTTTTCTCCCACTCTCTCTGAGACCCTCTACTGTGATGCCTGTCAGAGTAGTTGGTGGTATGAACCGGGCACTTTCTAGTATTTCTCAGCTCAGTCTGGTGGAGTTTGTATTAACTGTGGTCCATTAGTCCTTTGGACTAATCTTTTCTTTGTGTCTTTGGTCTTCTTCATTCTCCTTTTGCTCCAGTCAGGATGGATTCAGTAAAAGTATCTTAGACGACCACAAATGCTTTTAAGACCCTAGTCTCTACTCACCACAGTTGAATGTAGAACATTCTTTTTATAGACTGTTACACCAATTGAGCTAGATGTCCCCTGAGATCATGGTTTCCTGCCCTCAGCATAGTAGTTCAGTCTCTCAGGGCATATGGATGTCTGTGGAGCTTCTATGACTTTGCCCAGGTCAAATGGCGAGAACATCCCCAGTATTGTATACCGTCTTACACTTCACCAAAGTTACCACATGTCTACTAATTTGTGTAAGTGTTCTTGTATGGCCCTAGCTTTCATTTTTCGGGGATAAACGTCTAAGTGTAATTTTGACGAAGTCCAATTTATTGATTTGTACTTTTCATCAGTGTATTTGCATGTAATGGTAATTCAGTAGATTTTATTGTTGAGTGGTATTCATTTTCTTGGATAGACCACAATTTATTTATTCATTATCAAGTAGATGAACTGTTGGTTTGATTCTAGTTTTTGGTTATTACAGATAATTTGCTATCGAAATTTGTACACGTCTTTATAAGGAAACAATACTATCATGTCTCTGGTTAGATATACATGAATAGAATCGCTAAATTTCATGGCAAACCTGTGGTTAGCCTTCTGAGACCTAATCTTTAAAACAAATTATTTTTTTCAAGTATTTATACCCTTTTCATTTTCCACTAGCAGTTTATGAATGTTCTGGTTTCTCCAACTACCTGATATTTTAAGAGCTGTAAAGAGGTCACTCATTAATTTTTTCACTTAAGTTCCTTAATTAAGAATGATGTTGAGCTTTTTTATATGCTTATTTGCCAGCTGCATATTTTCTTTGTATAAATTATTGTTTATTTTTTTGACCTTTTTTTGTAGACTGTTTCTTTCCTTTTTTTTCTTTTTTTCAGTTTGGTGAACTTTGTGCATATTACGGAAACTACTCATTTATTAGATATATTATTGGAAAATGTTTTCTCCCAAAATATGACTTGTTTTTATACAAGTGTCTTTTGAGAAGCAGAAGTTTTAACATTTGCCATTTGCTGTGGTCAAACTTTTTCTGCAATTTGCTTTGCACATGTGTCTTAGATGTCTGTGCTGGTGTAGCAGAAATATCACAAGTAGATTCCTTTAAGAAACAGAAGTTTATTCTCTCATTATTTACACTTTGGCGTAGAGTAGATTCTGAGTCATCTCACACTTTAGAAAGCTAGAAATTCAAATTCAGGGTGCCAGATCCAGGGGAAGGTTTTCTTTCTCTGTTGGCTCTGGGGGAAGGTCCTTGTCATCAACTTTCTCCTGATCTAGGAACTTCTCAGCTCCTGGACCCCAGGCCCAAAGGAAGTGCTCCATTACTGGTGATTTTTTCTTGGTGGCATGAGATCCTACTCATTTCTTCTCCTTTCACTCTTCTATCTCAAAGAGATTCACTCCAAATACATTCTAATCCTGTAGAATGAGTCCTTTCTCATTAACATAACTGCTTCTAATCCTGCCTCATTAACATCAGAGAGGCTAAGATTTAAAACACATGGAATAATCACATCAGATTAAAAAATGTTAGACAAGAAACCTATACTGGGAATCCTGGCCTAGCCAAGTTGAAACATATTTTGGGGGAACACAATTCAATCTATTACCAGTGTTATATCTATGAAATCCCCAAATGTATCGATATAGCAAAGGTAAACTCACTTTAAATTCAGACAGGCTTTTTTTTTTTTTTTAATTCACCACTAACCTGAAACCAAATTCAAAAAGAAATGCTAAGTTAACTTTTTAATACTATAACTCTATTGTAGGCTCTATTAAATTTTATACATAAAAAACCATGCCATCTATCAATAAAAAGAATTTTACCTCTTCCTTTCCAATCTGAATGCTTCTATTTATTTATTATTTTTTTAATCAATAAAAAGAATTTTACGTCCCCCTTTCCAATCTGAATGTTTCCTATTTATTCATTTTTTATTGTCTTATCCTGTTTTCTAGAACATCCACTAAAACATCTGATAGAGATTTGGGAAGGGTAGATTTACATATTGTGTTCCTGATCTTCCTGAGAATTTATTCAATGTTTCATACCATGTGTGATGGTAGCTGTAGGTTGACCATGAGGGCCCTCTATTAGTCTGAGGAATTTCCATGTTAATATTGCTGTTAGCTGTGGTGAGGTGCCCACGGAGTCGGTTCCAATTTACAGTGGCCCTATGTACAACAAAATGAAACACTGCCTGGGCCTGTACTATTCTCACAATCGTTGTTATGCTTGAGCCCATCCTTGGAGCCACTGTGTCAGTCCATCTTGTTGATGGTCTTCATTTTATTTTCTGACCCCCTACTTTCTTCTTGTTGTTGTTTTGTGCCTTCGACTTGGTTTGACTCATAGCAACCCTGTGTACCACAGAGCAAAAAACTGCCCTGTCCCAAGCCATCCTTACAATTGTTATTATACTGAGCCCATTGGTGCAGCCACTGTGTCAATACATCTCATGAGGGTCTTGCTCTTTTCCATTGACCCCGTACTTTACCAAGCATGATGTCTTCTCCAGGGACTGAATGCTTCTGATAACAAGTCCAAAGTATGTGAGACATAGTGTCTCCATCCTTGCTTTGGAAGAGCATTCTGGTTATACTTCTTCCAAGACAGATTTGTTCGTTCTTTTGGCAGTCCATGATATATTTATTATTTTTTTTCAAAACTACAATGCAAAGGCATCAATTCTTTGATCTCCCTTATTCATTGTCCAGCTTTCCCATGCTTATGAGGCAATTGAAAACAAGATGACTTGCATCAAATAGACCTTAATCCTCAAGGTGACATCCTTGCTTTTCAACACTTTTACAAGGTCTTTGCAGCCAATTTGCCCAGCACAATGCATCTTTTGATTTCTTGACTGCTCTTTCCATGGCTGTTAATTGTGGATCCAAGTAAAGTTAAATCCTTAATAATTTTAATCTTTTCTCCATTTATCATGATTTTGTTTATTGGCCCAGTTGTGAGGATTTTTGTTTTCTTTATGTTGAGATGTAATCTATACTGAAGGCTGTGGTCTTTGACCTCCATCAGTAAGCGCTTCAAGGCCTCTTCACTTTCAGCAAGCAAGGTTTTGTCATCTACATATTGCAGGTTGTTAATGACTCTTTCTCTAATCCTGCTGCCCTGTTCTTTTTCATACAGTTCAGCTTCTTGAATTATTTGTTCAGCATACAGATTGAATAGATATGGTGAAGGGATATAACCCTGACACACCTTTCCTGATTTTAAACCATGCAGTATTCCATTGTTCTGTTCGAACTACTGCCTCTTGGTCCATGCATAGATTCCTCATGAGCACAATTAGGTGCTCTAGAATTCCTGTTCTCCACAGTGTTATCCATATTTTGGTATACTCCACACAGTCAAATGCTCTAGCGTAGTCAATAAAACCCAGGTAAACATTTTTCTGGTATTCTCTGTTTTCAGCCAGGATCCATCTGACATCAGCAATATCCCTGGTTCCGCATCCTCTTCTAAACCTGACTAGAATTTCTGGCAGTTCCCTGTTGATACCCTGCTGTGGCTGTTTTTGAATTATCTTTAGCAAACTTTTACTTGCATGTGATATTAATGATATCGTACGATAATATCTGCTTTTGGTTGGATCACGTTTCTTAGGAATAGGCATAAATAAGGATCTCTCTCTCTCTTTTTTTTTTTCCAATTGGCTAGCCAGGTAACTGTTTTTCAAACTTCTTGGACTAGAAGAGTGAGCACCTCCAGTGCTGCATCCATTTGTTGAAATATCTCCATTGGTATTTTTTCAATTCCCCGAGCCTTGTTTTTTGCCTGTGCCTGCAGTGCAGCTTGGACTTATTCCTTCAGTGCCTTTGGTTCCTGATTACGTGTTACCTCCCAAAATAGTTGAACATCGGCCAGATCTTTTGGTATGCTGACTCTGTGTGTTCCTTTCATCTTCTTTTGATGCTTTCTAGTCATTTAATATTTTCCCTGTAGAATCCTTCAGTATTGCAACTCAAGGCTTGTATTTCTTCTTCACTTCTTTCAGCTTGAGAAATGCTGAGCGTGTCCTTCCCTTTTGTACTTCTAGCTCAGGTTTTTGCACTTGTCATAATAATAATTTATTTTGTCTTCTTAGTTGCCCTTGGAAGTCTTCTGGTCAGCTCTTTTGCTTCATCATTTATTCCTTTCACTTTAGCTGTTTGACTTTCAAGAGGAAGTCTCAGAGTCTCAACTGACATGCATTTTCATCTTTTCTTTCTCTCCTGTGTTTTTAGTGACCCCTTGCTTTATTTATGATGTCCTTGGTGTCATTCCACAACTCGTTTGGACTTTGGTAATTAGTGTTCAAGGCATCAAATCTATTTTCGCAATGGAGGAGAGGCTCAATATCATCAGTTAGAACAAATCAGGGGCCAACCACAGAACTGACAGTCAATTGCTCATATGCAAGTACAAGTTTAAGCTGAAGAGATCTAGAGCAAGTCCACGAAAAACAAAATATGACCTTAAATATATCCTACCAAAAATTTAGAGATCAACCCAAGAATTGATTTGACACATTGAACACTAATGGCTGCAGATTAGTCAAGTTTAGATGTCATCAAGTACATCACACCTGAAGAAATCAAAAGATCGTTAAAAGACAAGAAAGGCAAAACCAAATGCATGTCAGAAGATACTCTGACATTTGTTCTTGAAGGTACAGTAGCTAAAGCAAACGAAAGAAATAATACAGTCGAAGAGGTGAACAGAAGATTTCAAAGGGAGGCTCAAGAAGATAATTTAAAGTATTATAATGAAATGTGCTAAGACCTAGAGTTACAAACTAAAAAGGAATGACATGTTCGACATTTCTCAAGCTGAAAGAATGGAAGAAAAAAATTCAAGACACATGAGAAAATTTTATGCTGTGTTATTTATATCTCAAAAAAAAGATTTAAAAAATAAAAGTAACAAGAAATAAAGTCAATTTGCCTGACTTTCTAGATGCGAAATAAAAGCTATATCCATGTATGAAGCACTTTAAAAGATGAGAACCCATGCTTACCTGAGCAGGTATTAAATGTCTCTATGGTTAGAAAGATCATGAAAATTTAATGATTTTTTTTAGAAAATAAAGCCTTGTAAAAAGTTCTTATATTTTATTTCTGTATCAATTATTGTATATAAGTTCACAAATTCCATAGAATCAATGGGTTGTGATGTCCATAGGTAAGTTCCATGAAAAAGTGAGTTTTAAAAATGAAAACATTTTCTGTGACAGAATAAATGTTGAATATTTATTTTGCCTACTCTAGGGATGACTAATTTCTGTTGGTCCAAGTAGTAAACTAATATTTTGAGCTAATAATTATGTAAATAGACAGGTACATCTGATCTTGTACTTCACTGTTATTTCATGTATTGTGCATGTTTGGTGGTATTTAACTAATGTAATTGCATACTAAATATTTTTATTCTTCTCATCAAGGAGACTATACAGGTTTGTTATCGTTGTTAGTTGCCATTGTATATAGGTAAGACTGGCTATAATTTTAAGAAAAACTTCTGCTAGAATATGACACAATGGAAACTGGAAGAAACATTTCATGTTGCAGTAAAGGGCATGCCCTTCACAGTTCTAGAATATGCCATTCACATATACTGGAAATTAAAATATCACTCTTCCTGTAACTTGACTTCTGAGGCTTCCCTACCTCAACATTTGTGTTCACTCTCCACCAGTTTATCTTTCTCTAGGGAATCCAGCAATATATGTAGTTCCAATTTGTCAATTCCCTCAGCCCCATCTGCTTAGGGGTAACTTTTTCTAAAAGAGAAATCATATGCAGGTACTATTTAACACTTGGTGTGTGGGTTCAGTCCTGGGAGAAGGACATCATGGTTGGTATAGTAGAGGGTCAGTTAAAAATAGAAAGAAGCTCAATGAGATGGATTGACACAGTGTCTGCAACAATGGGCTCAAACATAGCAATGATTGTGAGGTGGTGTAGAACCAGGCCCTCGTTTGTTCTGTTGTTCATGAGGTTTCTGTGATCAGTATCAATGCCTGGCACTGTAAAACAACAAGCATTAAGATTATTGGGAATTATTAAATATTTTAATGAATCACAGGTTATTTCTTATTGTAACTGTAATAATATTTATGTGTATATCAAGCTGCTCAGTATTTTCTTATCATTCACTGTCTCTCCCTCTTTCTCTGTTTCTCTTATTTTCAGGAGCTCCTTCAATGAAAAATTGTTTGAGTGGATTAAACAAATATATTTTCTTTGAGTTGATGGGTATCAATGAGTTATGTGTTTTCCTTTTGGTAGGTATGATTACTGTGGTGGGAAGCTCTTGGAAGTTTACATTAATCATGGCAATACCCAATATATTGCACATTTAAGGATGGTTCTTTCAAGTCTTAGAGTATATAAATGGCAAATTATACATGGAACTCCAAGGTGCCCAAACTTCACAATTGCATATAGTGTTTCTATCTCTCTTCATTGTATCATCTATAAATTCTTTTTCCCAACATGTAATGAAACACTCAATAAATAAATGAATCACTCAAATAGTAGGTTTTAATTTAGTTTAAAAAAGGAACCAGAAAAGAAAAAGAAAAAAAAAAAAAATGTCCAGTAATGGGGCCTGAAGGCTCTCATTGGTTCGGTAGCTCAGAAAACTCAAAGTTAATATATTTGGTAATCCATTGTTCTTAAATTAATTTCCCCCAAAGTTGAAGTTCACACAGCAACAAAGTCCAGGAAGAAGAAGGTGATGCGGAATAAATCTTCTCACAGACCTCCTTTCTTAAAGAAGTAACATCAATAGTATCTTTGTTTTTAAAAAGTGGCTGAACTACTAGAGGCAAAAGTCCAAAAATAATTTCTTAAAATGGGAACTTCCTTGTTTATTGATTTTTAACATCTTCCTTTCTAAACCAAAAAAACCAAACGTATGCCACCCAGTCAATTACAACTCCTACCTACACAGGACAGACTAGAACTGCCCCCTAGGTTTTCAAAAGGGGTGCTGCTGAGTTCGAACTGCTGACCTTTATTTAGCACCTGAGCTCTAACGACTGTGTCACGAAGGCTCCTGTATCTTAATAAAAAAAAAAAAAAACTTAATACATTATGATAATTCCTTATATCCCCCACTGAACATTTATTATAAGCCTTCCCAGACTATGTCCTGCATCCACATTGTGATGGTTTTCCATTATTTAGTTTGAACATATAATGCATTCAAATGAATCAATTAGATTGCTGTGTCAATACATTAATTCATTGTCTCTGTTGAATTTATTTTATCTCCCAGACATCGTCCTAGGTATTCACTATTTTATGAACCCCACTGCTATTTCTCTTCTTTTAATCGGATATTCTCTGTCATCTCAGGGATGACATCATTAAAGCAGAAAATTTGCATAAAGAAATATTTTAGACTAGCTGCTATGAACCTGGAACCTGGAACCTGGAGCTAGACCATGTTTGGAACTTGATTCTAATGCTTAAGACCACTGGGAACTTGGACTATTTATTTATTTAATCTTTGTGAGTTGAACTTGGGTAATTTATTTACCCTCTTTGTACCTTCATTTTTTCATCTGAATTATGTAAATATTAATAGAATCTGCCTCACAGAGCTGTTGTGAAAACTAAATTAACTAAACATTGAAGAATGGCAATGATACAACCAGTCAACAAGTATAAGGTATCATTGCCTGGTTGTGCTCATTGTTGCTGCGGAAATCCCTGGTTCCACTTGGACTGACTTGTCTCATCCAATAAACCAGAGACTCAAGTGGGAGAATAGAAAGGCAACTTTATTTCATTGTTCAAGGGAAGAAACTGTTGGGGCTGGTGTTACCAAGACTGCTCAGTGAGAGCGAGGCAAAAGGTTACTTTTAAGGGTTTTATAAGTAGGAAGCTCTTACAAGTTACAAAAGCAACACTATTAATCAAACTACTTCCGTGCAATGTGGTTTAAATAAACTTCATGTAAAGTGTCTTCAGAACATGGTGGTTAAACTCCACCCAGAGACGGGGAATTTACTATGTATGATGCTTAAAAGGTTACCCTGAATGTCAACATGGCATCTAAACCAGATCTGCCAATTTCCTCTAGTTTGGGCAGCAATTAAAAAGAGGGAAACCAAGATTTTAATGTAAAGCTATGGGAAATATCAAGAAAAGAAACCAGAATTCTAATGTAAAGCTAAGGGGGTGGGGGAGGGGTGCCAAGCAAGCTGCTCCAGGCAGTAGAATGTTCCCCAGCCTGGGGAACTCTGTCTTATCATGGTCATCTTCTCCTTCTAGCTGCTTCAACCTTTCAAAAATATTGATGCTCATATGACAATATAACATGCACCTTCTCTTATATCCCAATGGGCTATTTTTATTTGAATTTGCATTGTCTACATGAGGGATTTTATTTCATGATAGTGAGCCATTAAAACAATTTAGACTCTGGTAGCTTCAGTAAACTCCTAGAAATTTTACAAAGAAAAAATAATAATAAACAAAAATACATGGTAAAATTTGAGGAATAACATGGAGCAACTATGTCCATAAGGCAAGAAAACTGTATCCTTGCCACATAACATACCTCACATCAACTAGAAATACATCTTGGTGCAAATAATAGGATTATCTCATTTTGCCTCTCACAAGTAGGGAAAAAAAGTTAATGGAAATATAGCGCATGATAAATACTGAGCAAATGTTAGGAAAGCCAAAACAATGAAAGAGAGGCAACAAATTTAACTCATTATAGCATATCCTGTTACTCAAGGAAATACACAAAGAAATAATTGAACAATTGTTTTTTAAAAGCTTTTCATATACATAATAAAAGATAACAATTTTTGAAACAATAAAAGGAAATTATTAAATAAGAGCAACAAGTGGGGAAAGGATTCCAAACCTGGGAACAACTATAGATGACCTCAAGAAATGTATCTTAATTGGTGTGTGCACTTATCTCTGCAAAAATGCACTGATTAAAATAAAGTCAGATGCGGAGCCAAATCTTTGAAGTGCTGAAGAGTAAGCTAGGTTAACAGATTAACATGGAAAAGTAAAGGCCTTAATAAGAAAAGAACGTAACCCTAAAGTCTGGAATGGAGACATTTGAGCAAATTGACATCACTGAGTAACTCAAATCATCACAATACACTGAGAATCATTAAAACCTGGCAGAATCTAATATCCCCACTCAGAAACTATGATACACACATACACAAACACAAATACTGACACTGTAAAGTTTAATAGTTGAAAAAAATAGAATCACTATAACTCCAGTTTTGTACCTAGTATTTTTCCCACTCGCATTCAGCATATCCACACTCCTTGCCTGATTTCCTGGTTCCCAACATACTCTCCTGGAGCTATTGTGGTTCATTGGATAAGAACTTAGCTGCTAACCAAAAGGTTAGCAGTTCAAGTTCACCAGCCACTCCTTGGAAAATCTATGGACCAGTTCTACCCTGTCTTATAGGGTCGCTATCAGTCAGAATCAACTCAATGGCAAAGGATTTTATTTTTTATCACATTCTCAAAAAACCCAGTGCACTGTTGTTCAGGAGATCCTGACTCATAGTGACTCTATAGGACAGATTAGAATTGCCCGATAGGGTTTCCAAGGCTGTAAATCTATGGATATCAACTGCCACATATTTCTCCCAGGTATTGGCTGGTGGCTTTGAACCACTGACCTTTCAGTTAGCAGCCAAGCACATTAATCACTGTGCCACCAGGGCCCCAGCACATTCTTCTTTACTGTAAAATTTACTTAATTGTTATATTTGTGTTCCATCCCTTCAGTTCAAGGAAGGCAAAGGTTTTTACTCTTTTGTTGATCAATGCATTTAGAAGAGTGACTGGCACATAAGATATTTACAAATGTATGTGGAATATATTTGCCCTCGCTATACTCTGTAGTTTATACCCTAAGGAGGCAAAGAGACAAGGTTTGAAGCCCATCATATAATTTATAGGAACCATATGACACATCAAACTGTAGAAAAGATGTTCCATATTTTTTTCCGTGTCTTATGTAGGGCATATTTTACGTCTTTGTTCCTCAAGCTATAAATCAAGGGATTCAACATGGGGATAACCAGGGTATAAAATATGGAAGCTACTTTATCACCATCAAAGGAATGACTGGACTTGGGCTGCATGTACATAAAGATTAAAGTCCCAAAGAACACTATCACTGCCGTCAGGGGGGATCCACAGGTGAAGAAGGCCTTGTGCCTGCCCTCAGCTGAGTTCATCCTGAGAATGTCTACAAAAACAAGCAGGTAAGAAACAAGCACTATTAAAGGGGATTTTTTTAATCACATCAATAGATGCTAAGGTGTGAATGATCAATTGAATTTCATGTGTGTTTGAGCAGAGCAAAGATAACAAAGCGTTTGGGTCGCAGTAGAAATGCCTGATGACATTGTAGCCACCGAAGGATAAATTAAAAATCTTTATGGTGACCAGGAGAGAAACAGATGCACAATAAAGACAGAAGATTGCCACCAGAACTGAACACACCCTTTGTGACATGGTGACTATGTAGAGCAGAGGGTTACAGATGGCCACATATCAGTCGTAGGACATTGCCGACAAAATGAAAAGTTCAACATTTATGAACAACATAAAGAATGCTAGTTGTGCAGCACAAAAGTAATAGGAGATTGTATTTTCATCTACAACAAAATTTGCCAGCATTTTTGGTCCCACAGTTGTTGAGTAACCAAGATCAGTGATAGCCAGGTGCCTGAGAAAAAAGTACATGGGAGTTTGTAGCCTGGAGTCCATTTTGGTGAGGATGATGATGCCCAAGTTGCCCACCACTGAGATCATGTAGATGATGAGGAACAGCCCGAACAATGGAGCCTGCAGCTCTGGGTGGTCTGTGATTCCCATCAGAACAAATTCATTAAGCGCTGTTAGATTGTGTTTGCCCATCTAGGTCTATCAGGAAACCTATTGTGGATAGAGACCAGCATAGTGAACAAGTTTTATGTAGCATATCTGGTAGGTTTTCAGCATACTAAGGTAATATGCTAAATGATTAAGATAAATCCAAATTACCCAATATAGTTATTTTAAATTAAACCTACCTCCCACAAATAAAACATAGGTACATGAACACTGAGAAAAGCATAGAGGGAAAGAGAGAAAAATCTATCTTGTTATCAGTTGGGGAAAATTTGCTTCCCGGAGAACACTTGTGAATGCCTGAGAAGTTTTAGATGTCACAACTAGGAGAAGGGCACTACTGGTATCTAATGGAAGCCTGGGATGTTACTAAACATTGTACTACATACAGAGTAACTCCCCACAATGACAAAATTTCCAGTCTAAAATGTCACTAAGGCGGAAGATGAGAAACCCTGATACAGAGGTAGAAATAGACAGAGATAAAGATGTAGGTCTAGATGTACATGTACATGTAGATGCAAATGTACAGATACATATACATGCACATATACACAATACTTACATACACACATATACATGTACATAGATGGGGTTCCTGGTGGAGCAGTGGTTAAGAGCTTGGCTGATAGCCAAAAAATTGGCTTTTTGAATCTACCAGCCTCTCCTTACAAAACATGTGGGGCACTTCTATCCTGTCCTATAGTGTCTCTATGAGTCGGAATCAACTTGATGGCAATGGGGTGTCGTTTTATTCATTTATTTATTTTTATGCATATGGATATATGAAGAAAAAATAAAAATAAGTTAGAAAATTTAAGTGATAGGTATATGGATGATTACTAAACTTTCTTTTTTCATTTATGTAATGACAATTACATCATGGCATTTACAAAATTTTAATAAATATGTTGATTTCATTTAAAAACTTGAAAGTTCAAATGCACGAAATGTGGGAAACATTTAATATGCCTTACTTCAAAACAGAGTCCTGTAAAAGCCCTTGTGCCACGGGTGGTACAGACTGAAACAACACACTTGACAGGTATTGAACACATGATTAACAAGGAAAATCTAATCGATCATGGTGGGGATTACCTGTCTTTATATGGGGATATATATTCCAGATGCAAAACCCATTTAGATATAGTCTCTGTTATACCTCCACTTCTGGATTATAGAAACCCTGGCGCTCAGTGGTTAAGTGCTAGGACTGCTAACCAAAAGGTCGGCAGCTCAAATCTACCAGGTACTCCTTGGAAACTCTGTGGGGCAGTTTTACTCTGTCCTATATGGTTGCTATGAGTCAGAATCAACTCGGCAGCTATGGGTTTATTTATTTATTTATTTATTTTATATGGTCACTAGGAGTTGGGATCGACTTGATGGCAATGGGTTTGGTTCTGGTTTTGTGGGTTATAGAATAAGATACCTGAATTTCTTTATTCGCAAATGCAAAATGACCACTTCCTTTCAGGGTTGTTGGAAAAATAAACAAGGATTAAATGTTTCAATGCATTTAAGGTATCGGGACATAAGTCTCAAAAGCAAGTATATAGTGTTGTTCTTATTTTTAAAATGATGACAGTAAGTTACATGAAAGGACTTATGTATACTAAATTCTTCTAGTGTGACCTAGCTTCTACATCAGGGTTATGATGATGAGTAGCTATTTATCCATGTAACTGAGTCCTGGCCTTCCCTCTCCCATCCACAACTTCATGACTAAAATGGGACCATCAATGTGCCAATATTCTGGATTATACATCTTCTAGGGTTATTTACTACACTTTAATATAAGTTGATGAACTGCCAACCTAAAGGTCAGCAGTTAACCATCAGTGGCTCCATGGGAGAAAGATGTGGCAGTCTGCTTCCATGTTATTTACAGCCTTGGAAAACCTAGGGGGTCACTGTTCAGTCAGGATCACCTTAACAGCAGTGTGTTTTAAGTTTACTTAAAATATGCCCTAACCTAGGAGTATTTTCATTATAACTAATATACAAAGTTGTTTGTAATAAATCGGATATATTTGCTCATGGAAGCATCTAAGATAGTGCGAGGAAATTTGAACAAATTGGGAGAAAGTGAGGTCCATGTCATTGATATTACTTTTAAAAATTTCATTAAAAAATTCCATTTGGATAAAGAAATCCTGTAGTTTTAACTATTATATAGTACAAAATGCATATAACTATATTTATATTAAAATGTATATATGTATCCATAATAAACTACAGATCAAAAAAAAAAAAAAAAGCCAGAGAAGAATGAAGATGGCACTTTAAGGTAAAATAATGAATGGTTTGAACATACTACTTACATGAAAATAACAGTTCCAGCAGCTTCTGAGTCAGGAACAATCAAGCAGCAGAAAAAAGCAATAGTATCATATTAAATAATAAAATGGGTACTGGGGAAATACACTATCTCATATAAAACATTGCTTATAAGGTTGTGACCCTATAAACACACATTGCTTATATCAGAAAAGAAACTATTAGCCTCTTCCCACTTAGAACAAAGGAGAATGAAGACAATCAAAGACATAAGGAATGAATTAGTCCAAAGGACATATGGTCCGCACGAACCACAGCCTTCTCTAACCTGAGACCAGAAGAACTAGATGGTGCCTGGCTACGACTACAGACAAACCTGACCAGGATCACAATAGAGAGTCTGGGGCAGAATGAGAAAAAAATATATATACAAAAAAAAAAAAAAACCAGATTTACTGGTTTGAAAGAGGCTGGAGAAACCCCTGAGACAATTGTCTTAAGACAATATTCTATGTGAAACTATAGACGCTCCCAGTGGACACCAGGATACCCTGGTGGCGTAGTGGTTAAGTGCTACAGCTGCTAACCAAGACGTCGACAGTTCAAATCCTCCAGGCACTCCTTGGAAACTCTATGGGGCAGTTCTACTCTGTCCTACAGGGTAGCTATGAGTCGGAATCGATATGACGGCAGTGGGTTTGGTTTTGGTTTGAGTGGTCACCTTTCAGCCCAATAACAGTCAGGACTGTTAAATTAAACAATGAAATCTGTGAAGAATGTGCCTCTTAAAACAATCAAATACTGTAGCCAAGAGAGCAAGAACAAGAAGACAAGGAGGACTGGGAAACCTGACTAATGGAAAAAGTGAAGCCAGGAAGGAAATGAGAAGAGTGCTGACACATTTTTTTAAGAATCTTTGATTGAAAAATTAATTTGGATGCAAACTTTTCACTTAAAACAATATATATATATATTTTTTTTTTTTTCAGAAGTACTGAGTTGGGTATCAGTGGGGAAATCAACTATCTTCAGTGAATACAATAAAAGCAATATAAATCTTGTTTGGTTGCAACGATGAAAGGCTGAAGAAAAAAAGGACTTATATTAGTAAGTACTGTTTTTCATATAAGGTTAGGGAAAGAAAGCGGACTTCCTCTCAACAGCTCTGGAGTTCCATGGAGAGCGCCAAGCTATTTCCCATAGTTTACTATCTTTGTTGAGTATCTCATCCTCATTTCATAAAGCTATATATTTTTGGTATAAATTATACTATCATCATCAATCTGGCTACTTAAAAGTTTCCTAAACTCCAGAAGTTGCTTTTCCTATGTCAACAAGAGATGGGGGGTGGAAATGTATTTGTTTCTTCATCGAGAGTTTAGCAAAGCTGCACATTTATGCAGTTATTTAAATATGCATTAAATATTTAAATTGCACTTGAGAGGGACATAAGAAGAGCCTAGAGCCACTATATAACTAAGGATTTTGAAAGGAGTCAACATTGGAGGCTGAACACCTGCACAGCTTCATAATTCTGCTACAGTACTTTTTTAATACTATGTATGCTTCCTATACTTTCATATTTGAGCTCTTTTATTCACATAATTAGGCTACCTGGGGGGCGCAAACAGTTAAGCACTCAGCTACAAACTGAAAGTTTGAGGAATCGAGTCCACTCAGATGCGCCTTGGAAGAAAGAAAGATCTACTTCTAAAAAGTCACAGCCACTGAAAAACCAATGGATCACAGCTGTCTGACACACATGGGGTAGCTAGGAGGCAAAATTGAATACAGGACTTTTTTTTTTTTTTTTCTCTTTGTTTCTTTTTTATTCATATAATTATTGATATACAGTAATGTTATTTAGCCATATAATGAGAATGTTTCATAGATTCATATGAGCATTTAATTTCTGAAACAAAGTGTGAATATTTGAAAAAAAAAAATGACAGAAAAGGGAGAGAGATCCTAGTCTCAGGCACAATTAAAATGTAGAATGCACACAGAACTGACTCCGAAATCCTAAAATTTAACAATGACTTTGCCATTGAATAAAGGTGAAACGCTGCAGGTATCACTGAAGCATTCTGGATATTACTAAAATATAGAAATAGTCTTTGTTTTTACCTGTAATGAAGTCTTTCCCTTGACTCCCTGATTGTTTCTTAACATGGAGAATGAGACGAATTTATGGAATTTTTTTTCACCCATGGGGATTCTCCGTGAGGAGATGCCAAGCAATTTGTTGATTGTTCCTGAACCACTTAAAAGCTAACAAAATACCTAGCTGTTGTCTGTTAATTGTCCAGGACAGTTTGTATTTACCAGTGAGCAAGTTTTCAATCACACAGTGTGTATACATGTCTGTATTTATCTATTTCATACGTTCTTACATTTTACTCTTTGCTAACTTTCCATTTTTACCACACAGGGATCTGGGTTAAAATATTGTATCTATAAAACAAACTGTCAATATTCCCCATTTCTACAGTGGCCTTTTCAAACTGATGACAAAAAGAAGTGCTTATACACTTTCTTATTGTATTATTTAACAGTCCTTAATAGAATGAAAGCAATGCATTGTGCATATGTGAGGTATCACTTCCAGTTTGCTGTTGCTATTGTTGCTGTTATTGTTCAGGGTTTTTTTTGTTTGTTTGTTTTGTTTTTGACCACAGAACAGAAAAGTTACCCTTGCTTCTCATTTTATGGTCAAGTGCCATCATCAGTCTGCCTAGGATTTTTGCTTGTTTGTGTACTGTCTTTCACTTCACCAAAGTTACCACTTGTCTACTAATTTGTGTAAGGGTTATTGTATGACCATAGGCTTAATTTCTCTGGGGTAAATGTCTAAGGGTGAGTAGTTTTAATTTTGACAAAGTCCAAAGTATTGGTTTGTACTTTTTATCAGTATATTTGCAGGTAACAATAATTCAGTAGATTTTACTGTTAAGAATGACGCTGAACATTTTTATATGCTTATAATTTTTTTTATACTTGCCAGCTGCATATTTTCTTTGGATAAGTTATTGTTTATTTTTATGACCATTTTTGTAGACCTTTTCCTTCTTTTTCAGTTCTGAAAACTCTGTATATAGAGTTCTCAAAAATGAAAAAAAAAGAAAAGGAAGCAAATTGACTCAATGGCACTGGGTTTTGGGTGTGGGTATACATTATAGAAATAACTCATTTATTAAGTATATTATTAGAAAATATTTTCTCCCAAAATATAACTCGTTTTTACACAAGTGTCTTTTTACAAGCAGAAGTTTTAAAATTTGACGTGGACAAGCTTTTTATGGATTTTGCTTTTCGTGTTCGTCTTAGATGTCTGTGCTGGTATAACAGAAATGCCACAAGTGGATGCCTTTAACAAACAGAAGTTTATTCTCTCACCATTTACCCTTTGGCTTCAAGTGAATTCCGGGTCATCTCACAGTTTAGGAAGCTAGAAACTCGAATTCGGGATGCCAGCTCCAGGGGAAGTTTTTCTTTCTCTGTTGGCTCTGGAGGAAGGTCCTTGTCATCAACTTTCCCCTGATCTAAGAGCTTCTCAGCTCCTGGACCCCGGGGCCAAAGGATGTGCTTCATTAGCAGAGATTCTTTCTCAGTGGCATGAGATCCTGCTCCTTTCTGCTCCTTTCACTTTTTTGTATCTCTAGAGAGATTCACTCAAAATACATCCTAATCCTGTTGTTTGAGTCTCATTAGCATAGCTAGCTCTAATCCTGTCTCATTAACATCATAGAGGTTAGGATTTGCAACACATAGAAAAATCACATCTGATCACAAAATGTTGGACAAGGACACTCTACTGGGAATCCTGGCCTAGCCAAGTTGAAACATATTTTGGGGGGACACAATTCAATCCATTACCAGTGCTATATCTATGAAATCCCCACATGTATCTATGTAGTACATGCAAACCAACTTTAAATTCAGACCGGCTTTCTTTTTTTTTTTTTTTTTAATTGGCCACTAATCTGAAAGTAAATTCACAAAGAAATGCTAAGTTAACTTTTTAATACTATAACTCTATTATAGGCTCTATTAGATTTTATAGTAAAAAATCATGTCATCTATCAATAAAAAGTTTCACCTCTTCGTTTCCAATCCGAATGCTATCTATTGATTTATTTCTTATTGCCTTATCCTGTTTTCTAGAACATCCACTAAAATGTCTGATAGATTTGGGAAGGGTAGATTTACATGTTGTGTTCCTGATCTTCCTGAGAATGTATTCAATGGTTCATAGCATGCGTGATGGTAGCTGTATGTTGATCATGAGTGCCCTCTATCAGTCTGAGAAATTTCCATGTTAATATAGTTCTTAGTGGTGGTTAGGTGCCCATTGAGTCAGTTCCAATTCGTAGTGAGCCTTTGTACAACAGAACGAAACACTGCCCGGTCCTGCACTATTCTCACAATCGTTGTTGTCATTGAGCCCATCCTTGGAGCCACTGTGTCAGTCCATCTCATTGATGATCTTCATTTTATTCGCCGACCCCCTATTCTCTTTTTGTTTTTGTTAGGAGCCATTGAGTTGGCTCCTACTCATAGTGACCCTTTGTTTTAAAGAACAAAACACTGCCCCGTCCTGCGGCATCATTACAATCGTTGTTATATTGAGCCCATTGTTGCAGCCACTGTGCCAATCCATTGCATTGATCGGCTTCCTCTTTTCCACTGACCCTGTACTTTACCAAGTTTGATGTCCTCCTTCAGGGACTGATCCCTCCTGAGAACATGTCCAAAGTATGTGAGGCATAGTGTCTCTATTCTTGCTTCTAAGGAGCATTCTCGTTATTCTTCTTCCAAGACAGATTTGTTCATTCTTCTGGCAGTCCATGACATATTCAATATCCTTCTCCAAAACCATAATACAAAGGCATCAATTCTTCTTCAATCTTCCTTATTCATTCCCCAGTGCTCACATGGATAGTTGAAAACACTATGACTTGGGTCAGACAGACATTAGTCCTCAAGGTGACAGCCATGCTTTTCAACTCTTTAAAGAGGCGTTTTGCAGCCGTTTTGCCCAGTGCAATGCATCTTTTGATTTCTTGACTGTTGTTTCCATGGCTGTTGACTGTGGATCCAAGTAAAATGAAATCCTTGATAATCTCAATCTTTTCTCCCTTTGTCAGAATGTTGCTTATTGGTTCAATTGTGAGGATTTTTGTTTTCTTTATGTTGAGGTGTAATCTATACTGAAGGCTGTGGTCTTTGATCTTCATTAGTAAGTGCTTCAAGTCCTCTTTCCTTTCAGGAAGAAAGGTTTTGTTATGTGCATAACACAGGATGTTAGTGAGTCTTCCTCCAATCCTGATGCCCTGTTCTTTTTCATGTAGTCCAACTTCTCGGATTATTTGTTCAGCATACAGATTGAATAGGTATGGGGAAAGGATATACCTCTGACACACCTTCCCTGACTTTAAACCATGCAGTATTCCATTGTTCTGTTCAAACTAGTGCCTCTTGATCCATGCACAGGTTCCTCATGAGCACAACTAAGCATTCTGGAATTCCCGTTCTCCACAATGTTATCCATAATTTGGTATGACCCACACAGTCAAATGTTCTAGTATAGTCAATAAAACACAGGTAAACATCTTTGTGGTATTCTCTGCTTTCAGCCAGGATCCATCTGACATCAGCATTGATATCCCTGGTTCCATGTCCTCTTCTAAATCTGGCTTGAATTTCTGGCAGTTCCCTGTACATACACTGCTACAACAGCTTTTGAATGATCATCTGCAAAATCTTACTCGCATGTAATATTAATGATATTGTTCAATAATTTCTGCTTTTGATTTGATCACCTTTCTTGGGAATAGGCATAAATAATGATCTCTTCCAGTTGTTTGAAAAGGTAGCTGTCTTCCAAATTTCCTGGCATAGATGAGTGAGCACTTCCAGTCCTGCACCTGTTTGTTGAAACATCTGAATTGGTATTTTGTTAATTCCCAGAGCCTTGTTTTAGCCAGTGCCTTCAGTGCAGCTTGGTCTCCTTCCTTCAGTACCATCAGTTCCTGATCATACGTTACCTCCTCAAATGGCTGAACAACAACCATTTATTTTGGTGTCCTAACTCTGTGTGCTCCTTTCATCTTCTTTTGATGCTTCCTGGTCATTTCATATATTTCCCGTAGAATCCTTCAGAATTGCCACTCAAGGATTGTATTTTTTCTTCAGTTCTTTCAGCCTGAGAAACGCTGAGCGTTTTCTTTCCTTTTGGATTTCTATCTCAGGTTTTTGCACATCTTATCAAAATGCTTGTTCTTCTCGAGCTGCCCTTCGAAGTCTTCTTTTCAGCTCTTTTTCTTCATCATTTCTTCTTTTTGCTTTAGCTACTGAACTTTCAAGAGCAAATTTCAGAGTCTCATCTGACATACTTTATGTCTTTTCTTTCTATCCTGTCTTTTTTCATGACTTTTTTTTTTTATGTGTGATGCCCTTGGTGTCATTCCACAACTCATCTGGCCTTTGGTTATCAGTGTTCAAGGCGTTAAATCTATTCTTACAATGGTCTCCAAATTCAGGTGGGATCTACTCAAGGTCATACTTTGGCCTTATTCTGACTGATGATATTGAGCTTTTCCATCATCTCTTTCCATAGATATAGTAGATTTGGGTACTGTATATTCCATCTGGTGAGGTCCATGTGTATAATTGCTGGTTATGTTGGTGCAAAAATTTATTTGCAATGAAGAAGTAGTTAGTCTTGCAAAATTCTATCTTGCAATCTCTGGCATCGTTTCTCTCACCAAGGCCACATCCAACTATCGTTCCTTCTTCTTTATTTCCAACTTTTGCGTCCCAATCACCAGGAATTATCAGTGCATCCTGATTGCACGTTCCCTCAATTTCAGACTGCAGAAGTTGGTAAAAATCTTCAATTTCTTCATCTGTGGCCATAGTGGTTGGTTTGAAAATTTGAATAGTAGTCATGTTACTGGTCTTTCTTGAAGGCGGATGGATAGTATCCTCTCACTGACATTGTTGTACTGCAGGAGAGATATGGAAATGTTCTGTTTAGAGATGAATGCAGTGCCATTCCTCTTCAAGTTGTCATTCCCAGCATAGTAGACCATATGATGGCCTGATTCAAAATGACCAGTACCAGTACAATTCAGCTCACTAATGACTAGGATATCAATGTTTATGGATTCCATTTCGTTTTTGATGATTTTCAATTTTCCTAGGTTCATACTTTGTAAATTCCAGGTTCCTGAGTCGGAATCGACTCGACGGCACTGGGTTTTCCAGGTATTATTAATGGACGCTTGCAGCTGTTTCTTCTCTTTTTCAGTCATGCCGCATCGGCAAATAAAGGTCTCAATAGCTTGACTCCATCCATGTGCTTAAGGTCGACTCTGCTTTGAGGAGTCAGCTCTTCCTCAGTCATATTGATGGAACAGTCAACATACTAGATAGATTTTGGATAGATATTGTCATGAATTGAATGGTGTCCCCTAAATATATCTGTCAACTTGGCTAGGTCATGATTCCCAGTATCGTATGATTGTCTAGTGTTTTATCATCTGATGTGATTTCCCTGTGTTGTAAATCTTGTCACTATGATGTAATAAGTTGGATTAAAGAAAAAAATAATAAAATTGATTAGGAACATTTATATTGATGAGATCTATAAGATTAGACAGTGTCTAAGCCAATCTCTTTTAAGATATAGAAGAGAGAATCAAGCAGAGAGATATGGGTACCTCATACCGATGCGAAAGCAGCCCCAGGAGTAGAGTGCATCCTTTGGACCTGAGGTTCCTGAGCTGAGACGCTCCCAGACCAAGGGAAGGCTGACAACAAGGACCTTCCTCCAGATCTGACAGAGAGAGGAAGACCTGCCCTGGAGCCGGCACCCTGAATAAGGATTTCTAGCGTATAGGATTGCAAGAGAATAGACTTTGTTAAAGCCATTCACTTATGGTATTTCTGTTATAGCAGCACTAGATGACCAAGACAGATATATAATTGCACATATATGTCCATATAAATAGATAGAAAGATGGACAGATTATTGATCACAATGAGATTTATTTGTCTTTATACGTGAAAACACCCCTAGAGCGATTTTTATATAGATATAGCCTCTGCTATACCTCCATTTATAATGTATACAAAATGGTACTTTGGGAAAATAACATATGTTGTATGAATCTGTTTATCCCCACCTGAAAAATCATATTTCCAATACTTTCTGGCAGCATTGTTAGGAACTGTAAATGAGAATTAAATGCTTGAATATGTCTATGATACATGAAAATAATGGTAGTGTTTCCTTGGTGTTATTTGTCTATCTACCTACTTACTTACCTATCTACCTATCCGTCTGTCTATCTATCTATCTGTCTAACTATCTACCTATCTATCTGTCTAACTATCTACCTATCTACCTGTCTACATATCTATCATCTATTTATCTATCTATCCATCCATCTATCTATCATCTATCTATCTACCTATCATCCATCTATCTAATCTATCATCTATCTATCTAATCTATCATGTATCTATCATGTATCCATCTATCTATCATCTATGTGTCTGTCTGACTATCTTTCTACTATCTGTCTACTATCTATCTATCATCTATCTGTGTATTTATCTATCTATCATGTATTTCTCTATCATCATCATCATCATCATCTTTTTCTGGGTATTGACAGTAGTTACTTGAAATGATTTTTTTTTTTGTTCTTGTTAATTGTTTTGATCTTCAAAATATTTGTAGGTAAATTCTTCTAGAATGTGACTTAAGGTCTTTGTCACCATTTTATGATGAATAAGTTCATTATGACAATATCCTTGTAACTGACTCCAGCCCCACATTCTGTAATACCAGTTCTGTGACTAAAGTGTCCAAAAGTGCCATTCTTTAGATTACTTTGTTTGTTGGTCTACTTAAAATATTTTCTCCTCTAATTGGACATTTGTATTATAAGTGACACATCTAAGTTTTTTGTAACAGATACATATTTTTTTCTTGTAGAGAAATCTAGGATGTATGAAGAAATCTGAACAACAGTGAAACCTTGATCTCATAAACACTCCCTTGTAAAAAAAAAAAAAAAACCTCTACTTTTTATGAAATACCAAAAATCTAAAATATCACTATATGACACCATAGCATAGGAGAAAAGCAAAACATACTGATGATGACATATAAGTAAATTAATGGAATTTATTAAATTCTGCCTCAACATGAAGCTTCTTCCATTAAACACTGGAACTCCTATGTGCCAGGAGATAACACAGATCAATTTAAGTATAATTTAAGTACAGTTTTTAAAAACTGCATCTGAATATACCACAGATATTTTAAAAATACAATAGGCCTACAGGTTAAAAAAAAAAAATAGAATTGTTGGTTTAAATCTTTGTGATCACTGCTTCCTATGTATGTATATGCATATATCTATTTGTCTACCGACCTATCTACCGATCTATCGATCTATTGATCTATCGATCTATCATCCATCTATCTATCTATCTATCTATCTATCTATCTATCTATCTATCTATCTATCTATCTATCATCTATCTATGTATCTATGTATCTATCTATCTATCTATCTATCTATCATCTATCTATGTATCTATGTATCTATGTATCTATGTATCTATGTATCTATGTATCTATGTATCTATGTATCTATGTATCTATCTATCTATCTATCTATCTATCTATCTATCTATCTATCTATCTATCTATCTATCTATCTATCTATCTATCTATCTATCTATCTATCTATCTATCATCTATCCATCTATCTATCATCTATCATCTATCTATCTATCTACTATCTATCTGGCATGTATCTATTCCTGAACACTATGAGCGGAGCAGTCTCTGAGTCAACTATTAGCAAATGAATGCAGAAATTAAATTTCGTAGCATTAATGATAAAAGTGAATACATGAAATCCACATTTATCTCATATAGAACATATTAGGAACAATGGTGGAAAGTAGACAGAATTGAATAAAAAAATGGGGCCTTGAAAAAAACATTAAAACACTCTCGATATTGGTAAAGCATGGTATTGCCTATAAATTTTTACCTTTTGCCTGTTTTGAATCCATGAGATTCTTAGCATGGCATACTGGGAGCAACTTATAGCTTTCTCTCAGTGTTTAAGGCTCTGCCTGAGAGACACCAAGCAACGTGTTAATTATGTCTGAAGCACTTGAAACCTTAAGAATACGTTTAGTGTGTTTGTTAATTTTCTAACCAATTTGTATTCACCAGTGATTGTTTCTTTTAGATTCATTCATTCATTTAGTCTCAGTTAGCTTTCAGTTTGTCCTACCCAGGAGTCTGGATTAAAATTCTTTACCTTTAGGACAGACCACTCAATATTCTCCCATTTCCATAACGTTGTCATACGGAATAAAATTAGTAAATTTCATACTCTGATACACCGTTTCTTTGCTTTTTCTATATTTTCACTTTTTTATTATTATGCTTTAGGTGAAAGATTACGCTAAAGTGATTTCCTCATACAAAATTTTTACACTTATTGTTATGTGACCCTAGTTGCTATAAATATAATGTGAATGCGCACTCCCTTTTTCCACCCTGATTTCCTGTGTCCATTCCACCAGCTCTTATCCCTTTTGGCCTTCTCATCTCGCCTTCAACAGGAGTTGCCCATTTAGTCTCATGTATCTACATGAACTAAGAAACACATTTTTCACAAGTATTCTTTATGTTTATAGCCCAGTCTAATCTTTGTCTGAAGAGTTGGCTTCAGGAATAGTTTTAGTTCTGGGTTGACAGAGAGTCGGGGGGCTGTGTCTTCTGGGCTCCTCTACTCTCAGTCAGACCATTAAGTCTAGACTTTTTTCATGAATTTGAGTTCTACACCTTATTTTTCTTCTGCTCCATCAGGAACTCTCTGCTGTATTCCATGTCTGGGCAGTCATTGGTGGTACGTGGGCACCATCTAGTTCCTCTGGTCTCAGGCTCATGGAATCTGTGGTTTATGCGGCCCATTTTATCTCCTGTGCTAATACTTTCCTTGTGTCATTGGTGTCTTCATTCTCCTTTGTTCCAGGTGGATTGGGACCTATTGATGCATCTTAGATGGCCACTTGCAAGTTTTTAAGATGTCAGATGCCACTTACCAAAGTGGGATTTAAAATATTTACTTAATAATCTTTGTTATGTCAATTGACTTAAAAGTCCCCTGAAAGCATGGTCCTCAGACCGCCACTCCTGCTATTCTGTCCCTTGATGTGTTTGGTTGTGTTCAGGAAACATCTTAGCTTTTGGTTTAGTCCATTTGTGCTGACTTCCCCTGTATTGTGTGTTGTCCCTCCCTTCACCTAAGATAATTCTTGTCTACTATTTAGTTAGTGAATTTACCTGTCCTTCCTTCCCCACCATTGTAAGCACCTAAGAATGTTTTCTTCTGTATTTAAACCATTTCTTGAGTTTTATAAAAGTGGTCTTGTATAATATTTGTCCTTTTACTACTGCCTAGTTTCACTCAGCATAATGCCTTCCAGATTCATCCACGTTGTTTGATGTTTCGAAGATTTATCATTGTTCTTTATTGTTGTGTAGTATTTCTTTTTGTGAATATAAAATAATTCGTTTATCCATTCATACTTTGATTGTTTCCATCTTTTTCTATGGTGAACAGTGTTGCAGTGAACCTATCTATTTTTCTGTAGGCTCTTATTTTTCTAGGGTATATTTTAAAGAGTCGAAATCGTGGATTGTATGGTACTTCTATTTCTAAATTTTTAAGGAAGTGCCAAATCGATTTCCAAAGTGGTTCTACCATTTTACATTCCCACCAGCTGTGTATAATGTTCCAGTTTCTCCACAACCTCTCTGACATTTATTATTTTGTGTTTTTGTTTTTTTTTAATACTAGCCTTGTTGAGGTAAGACGGTATCTCATTGTAGTGTTGATTTGCACTTATGTAATGTCTAATCATTGTGAGCATTTTCTCCTCTATCTGTTAGCCACCTGAATATTTTCTTTAGTAAAGTGCCCGTTCATAGCTTTGCCCTTTTTTTTAATTGAGTTTTTTGTTTTTTTGTTGTTGAAGTTTTACAGTATCTTCTAGGTTTTAGAGATGAGACCCTGTTCATATATGTCATACGCCAAAATTTCTTTCCCAGTCTGTAGGTAATCTTTTTACTCTTTTAGTGAAGCCTTTGTTTGAACATAACTGTTTCATTTTTAGGCTCTCCCAGCTATCTAATTTCTCTTCTGGTTTTGTGGTTTTATTGTAATGTTTTTATACTGTTTATGCCATGCATTAGGACCCTTATCATTGTCCCTATTTTTTCTTCCATAATCTTTAACAATTTAGATTTTATATTTAGGTCTTTGTTTCATTTTTGTTAGTTTTTGTGCGTTGTGCATGGTATGAGGTATTGATCTTGTTTCATTTTTTTGTAGATGGATATTCAGTTATGCCAGCACCATTTTTTAAAGAGACTGTCTTTTCCCCGTTTATTGGACTTTGGGCCCTTGTGAAATATTGGTTGTTCGTAGGTAGATAAACTTACATCTGGATTCTCAACTCTGTTCCATTGGTCTATGTATCTGTTGTTGTAACAATCCTAGGCTGTTTGACTACAGTGGTGGTATAATTGGTTTTAAAACCACTTAGCATAAGTCCTCCCACTTTGCTCTTCTTCTCCAGTAGTGCTTTACTTATCTGGGACCTCTTCCTTTTCCCTATGAATTTGATGATTTGTGTCTCTATCTCTTTAAAAAAATGCCTTGGAATTTGGATCAGGATTACATTTTATCTGTAGATCACTTTGGGTAGAATTGACATTTTCAGAATGTTGAGTCTTCCTATCTGTGACCAAAGTATGTTTTTCCACATATGTGTATCTCTTCTTTCTTGCAATAGTGTCTTGTAGTTTTTTTTGTATAAGTCTTTTACATCTATGGTTAGATTTATTCCTAAAATATTTTATCCTCTTGCAGGCTATTGTAAATGATATTGATCTGGCGACTTCCTCTTCAAAGTCCTCTTTGTTGGTGTCAGGAATCTGACTGATTTTTGTATGTTTATCTCATATCTCGATATTTTGCTGAAATCTTCTATTAGTTCCAGTAGCATTCTTGTGGATTCTTGGGGTTTTTCTGTGTATAAAATCATATCAGCTACAAATAGAGTAACTTTTAATTCATCCTTACGAGTTTGGATAGCCTGTATTTCTTTTTCTTGCCTAAATGCTCTGGCTAGGACCCCCAGGACAATGTTGAATAAGCATGGTGATAAAGGACATCCTTGTCTGGTTCCTGTTCTCAAGAGGAATGCTTTCAGACTCCCTCCATTTAGGATGATGTTGTCTGTTGGCTTTGCATAAATGCCCTTTATTATTTTCAGGAATTTCCCTTCTGTTCCTATTTTGCTGAGAGCTTTTTTCATGAATGGGTATAGGACTTTGTCAAATGTATTTTCTGCATCAATTGATAAGGTCATTTGGTTCTTATCATTTGTGTTCTTTATGTTTTGGATACATTGATTGTTTTTCTAAGGTTGAAACATCCCTGCATGCCTAAAATGAATCCCACTTTGTCATGGTGAATAATTTTTTTGATATGTTGGTGATTTTATTGGCTAGAATTTAGTCGAGGAGTTTTGCAACTGTGTTCTTGAGGGATTTTTTTGTTTTGTGGTATCTTTACCTGTTTTTCGTACTAGATTTATGCTGGCTTCAGAGCCAGTTTGGGCGTATTTCATCCTTCTGTATGCTCTGCAATGCCTTTAGTAGTAGTGGTGTTAACTGCTTACTGACAGTTTGGTAGAATTCTCCAGTGAAGCCATCAGGGCCAGCACTTTTTTTTTTTGTAAGGAGTTTTTTAGTTACCTCTCCATCTCTTCTTTCATTATAGGTTTATTTAGTTTTTCTTCCTCTGTTTGTGTTAGTTTAGGTAGGTAGTGTGTTTTTATAATTTTGCCCATTTCCTCTAGCTTTTCAACTTTGTTGGAGTAAAATTTTTTGCAGTATTCTCTTATGATTCTTTTAATTTCAGTTGGGTCTGTTGTGATATCATCCACTTCATTTCTTTTTTGAGATATCTGCTTCGTCTTCTGTTGTTCTTTTGTCAGTGTGGCCAAAGATTTATTGATTTTGTTGATCTTTTCAAAGAACCAGATTTTAGTCTTGTTAATTCTTTCAATTGTCTTTCTATTCAGTAAATTATTGTATTTATTTATTTTGTTTGCTTACTGTGTCCTAGCTTCTTGTTTTACTTTGTTTTGATATGCCTGAATAGGCTGCTTGAGTGAGATAGTTTGAATATTGTTTCCTTTGATGCTCTAATATCCTGTCACAAGTTGGTTAGAGCTCTTAAAATGTATGTGAGCCAGGAATCCTTCTACTTTTCTTGTGCTGATTCAGCTCAGGCATTCAGGTTGGTTGGTCACCAAGTGTGTGGTGCAGGCTCTCACCTACAGTCCTAGATGTGCAGGGGTGATTGGAACAGGCACAGGTAACTGGCTGCAGTAGGGGGTCATATGCTGGGCAAGTCAGTGGGCTGATGACTGTTCTTGAGTACTCTGGTGTAAGATAGGTCCCTGTTACCTAGAGTGCATACTTAGGTGGGTATTGCGGTTGGACTTTGGGTACCCAATACTGTTGGCTTTAGGGACTGGGTGGGAACAATTATTCTTGGACCCTTGTTGCAGGTGGCTAAGTGATATAGGTGGACCCAGCTGCCCTTAGGCCACTGATGTGGATAGATGAGGCCCATGTTTAATGGGAAGTGTGGTGTCAAATGTCATAAAGCTGCCACTCCTCCTTAGCTGTTGCAGTTGAAAATAGGCTTCAGGTGTATAACTTGTTGTTTTTTGCTACTGAGTGTCTATGCTGTTGAAATGGGCCCCTGGAAGTCTAGGCAGCATTTTAAGGTATTCAACGTCCATGGACCTCTTATGCCTGTACCTAGACAAAGGGACTCTGCCTGCCCTGAGCTCCTAGTTTAGGGGAGCTGGCCAATTATTTTTTCCCTGTTTGTTCATTTGTTCCCAGTACATAGCTGGGACAACTGTTCAGAGGACACTGTAGGTCATATTTCCAGCCCAGGGGGCTCAGCAATCACTGACACTAGACTATGAACTGGAACAGAGCAGGGAGGGGGGAGGTAAATGGGAAAGAGGTACTTCCCAAGGATGGGAAAGGATTTTTGATCCGTAGTGTAGGTTATATGCTTATATTTATCTTTTACTAATTCATTGTTGCTTCTTCCTGGTTCCAGAGGTTTGAACAGACTCTGAGCCCCATGATTTCTGCCAATGTGGAAAATACATCACAAACACTATTGCTTCCTTCAGCCCAAGTGAGCCAACTGATCCAGCCTGCAAGGTACCAGCCAGCTCAGGTCTGGCAAATCCTTGCTACTTCTAAAATGTCTCTCCCTCTCTCTGTCAATGAGTAGTACTCCTCTGCCCTATCTTTCATGTTCAGGGCTCCTAGATTGTCATATATGATCAATTCATTTGCTTTTTCAGGTCTTTGTTGTAACACAGACCACAGAGAGCATCTAACTACTCTATCATTTTGGCCCCTCCTATTTGCACTTTTTTTTTTACATTCAGGACAGTTATTAATCACTCCAACTCTCCTTTTATTGTAAATTGTCTGTTTAAGACTTCTCTCTTATTTTATTATATTAAGATATTCTATTTTATTAACATGAGTTAAAATGAGAAGAAACAACTGCAAGTATCAAATAATAATTGGAACATAGAAGGCATAAAGAATGAATCCTACAAAATTGGAAGTTGTAAAAAATGAAAAGGAACTTATAAAAGTGGATACCCTAGGCATTAGTGACCTAAAGTGGAATGATATTGACCATTTTGAATCAGACAATCATATGGTATGCTATGTCAGAATGACAATTGAATAGGAATGCCAACACACTCATCATAAAAAAAAAAATTCCAAGACTTATAATGAGGTACAATGCTGTCAAAGATATGATAATATTCATATGCCAACAACAAGACCAGTTAATATTACTATTATTCAGATTTACTCAACGAATGCCAAAGGTGAGGATGTTGAAGACTTTATCAACTTATGAAGTCTGAATTCATCAAAATTGCAATCAAGATCCATTGCTAATTATTAGTTATTAGAATGTGAAAGTTGGAAAAAAAGAAGGATGGATAGATGGAAAATATGGCCTTGCTGATAAAAATGATGCCAGACATTCGTATTTAAATATTGCAAGACCAATGAATTCTTCATTACAAATAAAATTTTTAACAAAAGAAATGGAGATTGTATATGTGGGCCTTGCTAGATAGGACACACAAGAAGCAAATCCACTGTATCTGTGGAAAGAGATGATGGAGTGGCTCAATGTTATCAGTCAAAACAAAGCCAAGGCCAACTGCAGAACTGACCAAAGACTGGTCATATGCAAGTACAGGTTAAAACTGAAGAAAACTAGAGAAAATCCACGACAGCCAAAATATGACCTTGAGTATATCCTACCTGAATTTAGAGATCTTCCCAAGAATTGATTTGACACATTGAACACTAATGACCATAGATTAGACAAGTTTGGAATGGCATCAAGGACATCGTACCTGAAGAAATCAAAGATCATTAAAAGACAAGAAAGAAAGAGAAAACCAAATGGATGTCAAAGATTCTCTGACACTTGTTCTTGAATGTAGAATAGCTAAAGCAAACAGAAGAGATAATAAAGTTGAAGAGCTGAACAGGAGATTTCAAAGAGAGGTTAAGAAGACAAATTAAAGCATTATAATTAAATGTGCAAAGACCTGGAGTTAAAAAACGAAAAGGGAAGGACATGCTTGAGATTTTTCAAACTGAAAGAATGGAAGAAAGAATTCAAGATATGTGAGTAAATTTTATTTTGTTATCTATATCTCAATAAAAGGATTTAAACAATAAAAGTAATAAGCAAAAAATCCCAATTTGTCTGACTTTCTAGATGTGAAATAAGTGATATATCCATGTATAAAGCCCTTTAATAGAAGCAGAACCCATGTTTACTCAAGTAGGTATTAAATGTCCTTATGGTTAGAAAAATCATGAAAATTTAATGACTTTGAAAAAATTCTTATACTTTATTTCTGTACCAATTTTTTTTTTATAAGTTCACAATTCCTGTAGAATCTATTGGTTGTGATAGTCATAGATAAGTTCCATGAAAAAGTGAGCTTTAAAAGCAAAGACATTTTCTATGAGAGAATAAATGTTGAATTTTTATTTTCCTACTGTATAGGGTTGAATAATTTCTATTGCTCCAAGTAGGAAAACAATAGTTTGAGCTAATAATTATGCAAAGAGACAAGTACATCTGCTTTTGTACTTTGCTGTCATTTCATATATTGAGCATGTTTGGTGGTATTTAAGTAATATGCTGTCATACTAAATATTTTTATCCTTCTCACCAAGAAGCCTATACTGTTTCGTTATTGTTAGTTGCAATTGTATATAGGTAAATAAGACTGTCTGTAATTACAAGATGAACTTCTGCTAGAATATGACACAGTGGAAACTGGGAAAAACACCACATGTTGTAGTTTTCTAGGATGTGCCATTCACATATGGTAGAAATTAGAATATCACTCTTCCTGTAACTTGACTTCTGAGACTTCCCTACCTTAACATTTGTCTTCACATCTCCACCAGTTTATTCTTTCTCCAGGGAATCCAGCAATATATGTAGTAACGATTTGTCAATTCCCTCAGCCCCCTCTGCTTGATGATAACTTTTTCTATTAGAGAAATTATATGCAGGTTGTATTTGACACTTCATGGGAAGGTTCAACCCTTAAAGAAGGACATCATGGCTTATATAATAGAGGGTCAGTTAAAAATAGGAAGACCCTCAACGAGATGGATTAACACTAGTGTCCCTAACATATCAATCATTGTGAGGATGGTGCAGGACCAGACTCTATTTCGTTCTGTTGTTCATGGGGGTATCTGTGATCAGTATCAACTCTAGGCACTACACAACAACAAGTGCTAAGACTATTAGGAATCATTAAATATTTTAATGAATCACAGATTTTTTTATAACTGTAATAATATTTAATTTGTTTAGCAAGCTCCTCAGAATTTTCTAATCATTCTCTCTCTCTCTTTTTCTCTGTCTCTCTTATTTTTAAGGGCTCCTTCAATAAAAAGCTTGAAAACCTGTATAAGTGAATTAGACACATTTATTTTCTTTGAGTTGATGGATACTACTGGGTTGTGTGTTGTTACTTCTGGTCTCAGATAACTGTGGTGGGAAGGAAGCTCTTGGATGTTTACCTTAATCATGGCAACACTCAATAGATTGCACATTTACTGCTGTTTTGTTTTCACATCTTAGGCTAAATAAATGGCACAGCGTACAATTCCATTGTTCCCAACCATCACAATTGCATGTAGGTCTTCTATCTTTCCTCGTTGTATCATCTAGAAATTCTTTTCCCAGGCACATAAAGAAACACTCAATAGTAAACATTAGTTCAAGAAACAGGTTTTAATTTATTTAAAAAAAGAAACAGAAAAAGAAGAAAATGTCCAGTAGAGGGGCCGATGGCTCTCATTGGTTTAGTAGCTCAGAAAATTTAAGTTAATATATTTGGCAATCCGTTGTCCTTAAATTAAATTCCCCCCAAATTGAAGTTCACAGGGCAACAAAGTCCAGGAAGCAGAAGATGCTGGGGAATAAATGTTTTTCTCACAGACCTCCCTTTTTAAGGAAGCAACATCAATCCTCTATTTTTAAAAGGTGCCTGAACATCTAACAGCAATACTCCACAAATCATTTCTTAAAATGGGAACTTCCTTGTTTATTTCTTTTTAATATTTTTTTTACTCAACCAAAAAACCAAACCCATGTCACCCAGTCAATTCGGACTCCTAGTGATCCTACAGGACAGACTAGAACTGCCCTCTTGGGTTTCCAAAGAGATACTGGTGGGTGCAAACTGCTGACCTTTGGGTTAGTAGCTGAGCTGTAACCACTGTGTCACCGTGGCTCCTGTTCTTTACTACTTTTTGATAATTCCTGATATCGCCCACTGGAAGCTTATTATAAACCTTCCCTGACTATGTCCTGTGTCCACCTTGTGATGGTTTTCCATCATTTAGTTTGAACAAATTAAGCATGGGAATGAATCAATTAGCTTACTGTGTCAGCTTATTAATTCATTATCTCTATTGAATTTATTTTTCTCTCTTCTCCCAAACATTGTCCTAGGCATTAGCTATTTTATGAACCCCACTGCTATTTCTCTTCTTTTAATCTGATACTCTCTTTCATCTCAGGCGTGGCATCATTAAAGCAGAAAATTAACATTAGGAAGTTATTTACACTAGCTGTTGAGTTATGAACCTAGAACCTGGAACCTGGAACAGGTCATGTTTGAAACTTGTTTCTAATGCTTAAGACCACTGTGAACTTGGACTATTTATTTATCATTTGTGTGTTGAACTTGGGTCATTTATTTACCCTCTCTGAACCTCCATAGTATCATCTAAAATATGTAAATATTAATAAAACCTGCCTCACAGAGCTGTTATGAAAATTAAATTAATTAAATCTTGAAGAATGACTGTGATAAACCAGTCAATAAATATGAAGTATTATTACCTGGATGTGCTCACTGTTGCTGTAGAAATCCCTGGACTACTCGCCGTGACTTGTCTCATCCAGTAAACCAGAGATGCAAGTGGGAGCGTAGAAAGGCAACTTTATTTCATTGTGCAAGGGAAGAAACAGTTGGGGCTGATGTTGCCAAGACTGCTAAGTGAGAGTGAGGCAAAAGGTTACTTTTAAGGGGTCGACAAGTAGGAAATTCATACAAGTTACAACAGCAACATTATTAATCAAACTACTTAGGCGCAATGTGGTTTAGATGTAACTTCATGCATCACGTGTTCAGAATATGGCAATTAAACTCCACCCAGAGACAGAGAACGTACTATGCATGAGGTTTAAAAGGTTATCCTGAATGCCAATATGGTGCCTAAACCAGTTTCTGCCAGTTTTCTCTAGTTTGAGCAGAAGTTAAAGAGAAGGGATCCAGAACTTTAATGTACAGCTGCTGGGTATGCCAAGAAAGGGAACAGTATTCTAATGTAAAGCTAAGGGGCCTGCCAAGCAAGCTGCTCAAGGCAGTGGAATTTTCTGCAGCCTGAGGAGCTCTGTCTTATCATGACATCTTCACCTTCTAACTGCTTCAAACTTTTTAAAAATATTGATGCTCATATGACAATATAAGTTGTACCTTCTCTTATATTCCAATGAGCTATTTTTATTCAAATTTCATTGGCTACATGAGGGATTTTATTTCATGATTCTGAGCCATGAAAACATTTAGACTCTAGTGGCTTCAATAAAATCCTAGAAATTATAAAATCTGAGTGGTAACATAGACCAACAATGCCCATGAGGCCAGATAACTGTATCCTTGACACGTAACAGACCTCACTTGGATTAAAAATACATCATTGTGCAAACCATACTATTATCTCATTTTGCCTCTCACAAGCAGGGTAAACAAAAGACAATGAAAATATCGTGCATGATAATAATGACCAAATATTAGGAAAGCCAAAAGAATGAAAGGCAGGCAACAAACTTAATTCATCATAGCATATCCTATTACCCAAGGAAATACACAAAGAAATAATTGAACAAATATTTTTAAAAAAGTTTTTCATATAGAGAAGAAAGAACAACTCATGAAAGAAAAAAGGTAAATAAGAATGACCAGGGGGGAAGGGATTCCAAACCTGGGAACTACTGTGGATGACCTCAAGAAATTTATCTTAATTGGTGTGTATTCTGATCTAGGCGAAACGCATTGATTAAAAAAAAGTCAGATGCAGAGCTGAACTTTTGAATTGCTAAATAGCAAGCTATGTTGAGTTAAAAAATTCACATGGGAAAGTAAAGGCACCCATAAGAAAATAGAGCTCCATGGTCTGGAATGGGGATGTATGAGCCAATTTAGATGACTGAGTAATTCACATCATTACACTACCCTGAGACTCATTGTAACCTGGCCAAATCTAATACCCCTCCCCCTCAGAAACTATGAGGGCCAAAACAGAAGGCAAGGGCATACACAAACACACACATACACAAATACAAATACTGACACTGCAAAGTTTATTCTAATATTTGAAATAAACACCAGAATCATTAACTGTACTCTTGTACCTAGTACCTTTTCCCACTACCACTTAGCTATCCACTCTCTTTGCTGATTTCATGGTTCCCAACACATTCTCCTGAAGCTATGGTAGCGGACTGGGCCAGAACTTGGCTGCTAACCAAAAGGTCAGCAGTTCAAATCCACCAGCCTCTCCTTGGAAAATCTATGAAGCAGTTCTACTCTGTCCTATAGGATTCCTATCAGTCAGAATCAACTCAATGGGAAAGTATTTTATTTTTTATCACATTCTCAAAAAACCCAAATGCACTGTTGTTCAGGAGATTCTCACTCATAATAAGGTTTCCAAGGCTATAAATCTTTATGAAAGCTGATTATTTCTCTCAGGGATTGACTGGTGGGTTTGAATCACAGACCTTTCATTTAGCATCCAAGCACTTTACTCACTGCACCACCAGGGCCCCAACACATTTTTCTCTATGATAAAATTCACTTATTATATTTGTATTCTATCTCTTAACTTCAAGGGAGGCAAAGGTTTATACTGTTTTGTTCATCAATGCATTTAAAAGAGTGACTGACACATAAGATATTTATAAATATATGTGGAATATATGTGTGCTTGCTAAACCCTACAGAGGCACACAGACAAGGTTTAAAACCCATCATGTATTTCATAGAAACCATATAATGAATCAAACTGTAGAAAAGACGTTGCATATTTTTTTCCATGTTCTATGTAAGGCATATTTTACATCTTTGTTCCTCAAGCTATATATCAAGGGATTCAACATGGGGATAACAAGGGTGTAAAATATGGAAGCCACTTTATCAGCATCAAAAGAATGACTGGAGTTGGGCTGCATGTACATAAAGACTAAAGTCCCATAGAACAGTACCACTACCATCAGGTGGGATCCACAGGTAGAGAAGGCCTTGTGCCTGCTCACAGCAGAGTGCATCCTGAGAATGGCTACAAAAATGAACAGGTAAGAAACAAGAACTATTAAAAGGGATGTAATCAAATCAAGAGATGCTATGAAAATGATTAATTGAATTTCATGTGTGTTTGAGCAGAGTAAAGATAACAAGGGATTAGTGTCACAGTAGAAATGACTGATGACATTGCAGCCACAGAAGGATAAATTAAAAATCTTTATGGTGATAACAAGAGAAACAAATGTGCAATAAAAATACAGGATTGCCACCAGCATCTGACACACCCTTTGTGACATGATGACTGTGTAGAGCAGAGGGCTACAGATGGCTACATAACGGTCATAGGACATTGCCGACAGAATGAAAAGTTCACCACTTAAGAACAAAACAATGAAAGTGAGCTGTAAAGCACAAAAATAATAGGAGATTGTATTTTCATCTACGACAAAATTGACTAGCATTTTTGGTCCCACAGCTGTTGAATAACCAAAATCAGTGATAGCCAGATGTCTGAGAAAAAAATACATGGGCGTTTGTAGCTTGGAGTCCATTTTGGTGAGGATGATGATGCCCAAGTTGCCCACCACTGAGATCATGTAGATGATGAGGAACAGCCCGAACAATGGAGCCTGCAGCTCAGGGCGGTCTGTGATTCCCAACAGAATGAACTCATTCAGCGCTGTTAGATTGTGTTTGTCCATCTTGGTCTGTCAGCAAACCTATTCTGGATAGAGACATCAGCATAGTCAATAGGTTTTATGTAGCACCATCAGTAGATTTTTAGTATACAAAGGCAATATGCTAAATGAATAAGATAAATCCAAACTGTCCAATAGAGTTATTTGAAATTAAACCCGCCTCCCAAAAATAAAGCATAGACACATGAAGATAGAGAGAGAGAAGGAAAGAGGGAAAGAAAGAGAAATCTAACTTGTTATCAATTGGATAAAATTTGTTCCCAAAGAACATTTGTCAATGTCTGAGACATTTTGGATGTCACAACTAGGAGAAGGGTACTATTCATATCTAATGGAAGCCTGGGGTGTTACTAAACATTCTACTATATACAGGGTAACTCCATACAATAAGAAAATTTCCAGTCCAAACTGTCACCATGGCAGAGTTGAGAAACCCTGTAGTAAACACAGTAATAGAGATAGACACAGATAAAGACATAGGTATACGTGTACGTGTACATGTAGATGTGCATATATGTGTATATATATATATATACACACACAATACATTCAGGCATACATATACATGCACATATACATATACATAATACATATATATTTATACACACATATGCATGTACAGAGCTGGGATCCCTTGTGGAGCAGGGTATAAGAGCTTGGCTGATAACCCAAAAATCGGCTCTTTGGATCTGCCAGCCTCTCCTTGCAAAACCTATGAGGCAGTTCTCTTCTGTCCTCTAGTGTCTCTATGTGTCAGAATCAACTTGATGGCAACAGGTTTGGTTTTTTGACTGCATATAAATATATGAAACAAAAATAAAAAAAGTTAAAAGTTTTAAGTGGTAGGTAGATGGATGATTACTAAACTTTCTCTTTTTTTCATTTATAGAATGACATTTATGAACTTATACTACAAATGCCAATTTCATTATAAAAATTTTAAAGTGCAAATTCTCAAAATACATGGAAACATTTAATATGCCTTACTTCAAAACAGGTCCTGTAAAAGTCCTTGTGCCACGGATGGTAAAGACTGAAACAATACACTTGGCAGGTATTGAACACAAGATTAACAAGGAAAATCTAATCGATCATGGTGGGCGTTATCTGTCTTTATACGGGGAAATATTCCAGGTGGAAGGCCCATGCAGATATAGTCCCTGTTATATCTCCATTTGTGGGTTATTTCTTTATTCACACCTGCAAAATGAACACTTCCCTTGAAGATCGTTGGAAAAGTAAATGAGGATTAAATGTTTCAATGCATTTAAGGTATCGCGATAAAAGTCTCAAAAGTCAAGGAGTGTTGCTGTTTTTAAAATAATGACAATAATTTATATGAAAGGACTTTTCTTTAAATATGTATACACGAATCGTTCTAGCTGACCTAGCTTCTATGTCAGGGTTATGGTGATGAGTAGGTTGAGTAGTGTGTTATCCATGTAACTGACCCCAGCTGTTCTCTCCCCCATCTTCAACTCCATGACTAAAATTGGACCATCAGTGTGCCAAGCTTTTGGATTATACATCTTCTGCTTTACTTAATACATTTTAATATAAGTTGATGGACTGCTTACCTGAAGCTCTGCAGTTCAAAACCACCAGTGGCTCCCTGGGAGAAAGATGTGGCAGTCTGCTTCCATGGTTATTTACAGCCTTAGAAAACCTTTGGGGTCACTGTTGAGTCAGGATCACCTTAAGAGCTGTACCTTTGAATATACATTTACTTAAAATTATGTCCTGCCCTAGGAGCAGCTTCTTCATAACTAACATACACTAAGTTGTTTGTAACAAATCAGATATATTTTGTCATCAAAGTACCTAAGATAAAAAGATAGTGAGAGGAAATTTGAACAAATTGGGAGAAAGTGAGGTCCATGTCATTGATTTTATACAATGAAATTTCATTAAAAAATTCGATTTGGATAAAGAAATCATCTGGCTTAAACTATTATATAGTACATAATTCATACAAACATATTTAAGTTAAAATGAATGATACATATCCCTAGTATATGACAGATTTTAAAAAAAAAATGCCAGAGAAGAATGAGGATGGCAGTTTAAGGTAAAAGAATTAATGGTTTGAAATGATATTACTTGCAATGAAAATAGCAGGACCGGCAGCCTCTGAGTTAGAAATAATCAAGCAATAGAAAAATACAATTATATTATATTAAATAATAAAATGGTAACAGGAGAAATACACTATTTCATATAAAACATTACTTAGAAGGTTGTGACCCTAAACACACACATTGCTTATGTCGGAAAAGAAACTATTGGCCTCTTTCCTCCTAGAACAAAGGAGAATGAAGAAAAAAAAAAACGACTTAAGGAAGCAATTAGTCCAAAGGACATATGGCCCACATGAACCACAGCTTCCTCTAACCTGAGACCAGAAGACCTAGATGGTGCCCGGCTATGACTTCAGACCACTCTGACGAGGATCACAATACAAGGTCTGGGGCAGAATGGGAAAAAAATGTACCACAAAATTCAAATTAAAAAAAAAAAAGACCAGATTTACTGGTTTGAAAGAGCCTGGAGAAACCCCTGAGACAATTGTCCTAAGACAATCTTCTAATGTGAAACTATAGACACTGCCCGTGGCCACCTTTGAGCACAAATAACAGACGGGGCTATTAAATTAAACAATAAAATCTGTGAAGAATGTGCCCCTTACAACTACCAACTATAGGAGACCAAGAGGGCAAGAAGGCAGGGAGGGAGAGGGAAAGCTGACTAATGGACACAGAGAAGCCAGGAAGGAAACAAGGAGAGTACTGACACATTTTGTGCATGAAGTTTTTATTGGAAAATTAATTTGCTATGTAAACTTTCACCTAGAACACAATAATTTTTTTTTTTTTAAAGAAGTTCGGAATTGGGTATCAGTAGATATTACAATTAGGAGATCAAGTATCATCAATGAATGCAATAAAAGCAAAGTAAATCTTGTTTAGTTGCAATGATGAAAGGCTGAAGAAAAAAAGTACTTGTATTTGTAAGTACTGCATTTCCTGTACGGTAAGGGAAGAGAAGAGGACTTCCTCTCAATAGCTTTGGAGTTCCGTGGAGAGCACCAAGTTTTTTTTCCATAGTTTACTCTCTTTGTTGAATATCTCATTCTCCTTTTATAAAGCTATATTCCTTGAGAAAATTATATATTATTTCTGCCAGATTCTACTGGGAATTGAAGAATATGGTATATATTACATAACCATCATAAAACTGGGTACTTAAAAGTTTCCCAAACTCTTAAAAATTGCTTTTCACATCTCAACATGAGTTGTGAGATGGAAATTTATTTCCTCATCAAAAGGTTAGCAAAAATATACATTTATATAGTTATTTAAATATGCATTATATGTTAAATTACACTTAAGAGTAGAGCCAGCTTATAACTAAGGGTTTGAAAGGACATCAACATTGGAGACTGAATACTGTAGCTTCATAGTTCTGCTCCAGTATTTTTAATATTGCATATGCTTCCTTTACTTTCATATTTGAGCTCTATTATTCACATAATTAGGCCACTTGGGTGGTGCAAACAGTTAAACACTCAGCTACAAACTGAAAGGTTGAGGGGATCGAATCTACTCAAAGGCACCTTGGAAGAAAGATCTACTTCTGAAAGTTCACAGCCATTGAAAAACTATGGACCACAGTTCTCTGATGCACACGGGGTAGCTATGAGGCAAAATTGACTCCAGGACTTTTTTTTTTTCTGTTACTTTTTTATTCATATAGTTACTTATATAAAGTAAAAATATCATTTAGACATAATGATGAGACTTCAAATATGCTTATGAGCATTTAGCCTCTGAAACAAAGAGTGACTGTTTGAAAAAAATAATAATGATGTTGAAAAAAAAAAAGGAGAGAGATCCTAGTCTCAGGCACTATTGAAAAGTAGAATGCACGCAGAAGTGACTCAGAAATCCTAATATTTTGCAGTGATTTTGCCGTTGAATAAAGGTGGGACCCTGCAAGTGTCACTGAAACATTTCAGGTATTGATAAACAATGGAAAAAGTCTGTCTTTTTACCTGCAATGAAGCCTCTGTCTTGACTCCCCCAAGTGTTTCCTAACATGGCAGAGTAAGAAGAATTTATGAATTTTTTTTACCCTTGGAGGTTCTCCCTGAGGAGATGACAGGCAATTTAGTGACTGTTCCTGAAGTATATGAAAGCTTAACAAAATACCTGGAGTGGTTGGTTAACTGTCCAGGACATTTTGTATTCACTGGTGACCAAATTTTTATTCTAATAGTGTGTATGCAGGTCTATGTTTATCTATTTCATATGGTCTTGCATTTTACTTTGTTAACATTCATTTTACCACACGGGGATCTGGATTAATATTCTCTATCTGTAAAACAGAACTGTCAATATTCCCCATTTCTACAGTGGCCTCTCCAAATGGATGACAAAATGAAGTTGTGCTTAAACACTTTCTTACTGCATTATTTAAAAGATTTAAATGGAATAAAAGTAATGCATTGTGCACATGTGAGGTATCACTTCCTCATTTCCTTTCGTTTTTCTTATTGTTGCTGTTACTGCTATTTTCAAGGTTTTTTCTTTTTTCCTTTTTCACCTCATAAACACAAATGTTACCCTTGCTTCTCATTTCCTAGTTAATTGCCATCATGTGTTTATGGTTTTTGCTCGTTTGTTTTAGTTTCCAAAATTACATTTCTATATTTTATGTTTTTTCATTCTGTCCAATCCTCATTCCAAAACTTTTTTCTCACCTTAAGGCATGTTCTGCTGTGCTTGATATAATGTTCTACCGTATCAACACACTGTCGTAAAGTGTGATAGTTTGCATAATGTTTCATTATGAATATATACTTACTGTGCAATAAATATTTTTGCTGCATTTTGTCATTGCATCCATTTGTCACCTTTTTTTTTTTTTGCTTATTCCTCCTATATAATGATATGTGACGCGGTGGCTAACAGTCTTGCTGTTAACCAAAAGATCGGCAGTTCAAATCCACCAGATGCCTCTTGGAAGCCCTGTGGGGGAGTTCTACTTTGTCCTATAGGGTCATTATGAGTCAGGTTCAACTGGACAGCTTTGGATTTTGTTTGGTTATATATATATATATAGAGAGAGAGAGAGAGAGAGGAAATCCTGGTGGCATAGTTGTTAAGTGCTACGGCTGCTAACCAAAGTGTTGGCAGTTCAAATACGCCAGGTGCTCCTTGGAAACTCATGGGGCAGTTCTACTCTGTCCTACTGGGTCGCTATGAGTTGGAATCGACTCGATGACACTGGGTTTATATATAAATAAAGCACAAAAAACCCAGTGCCATCGAGTCGATTCCAACTCATAGTGACCCTATAAGACAGAATAGAACTGCCCTATAGAGTTTCCAAGGAGTGCCTGTTGGATTTGAACTGCCGACCCTTTGGTTAGCTGCTGTAGGACTTAACCACTAAGCCACCAGGGTTTCCTAAAGTTTATATACATATATATACTTATTTATAAAACTCATTGCTAACTGAAAAGTTGGCTGTTTGAACCCACTAGCCTTTCCAGGGAGAAAAGACCTGGCCATCTGCACCCAGGAAGATTACAGCCTAAGCAACTCTATGGGACATTTCTATTCTGTCCTATACATTGCTATGATTTTCAACCAACCGGATGACATCTAACAAAACAAAAATTCTTGAATGGTACATATTTTGTTGCCTCCAACAGAACATTGTCTGACTTCACTGCTTCAGGTAAACAAGTTTCTGGAGGAGGACATCATATTTGGAGAACGAGAGGGCCAACAAGAATGGGGGAAGCCCTCCATAAGCTGGATTGACACAGTGGCTGCACCAATGTACTCGGACATACTGATGACTGTGAGGCTAGGACAGGGCCAGGCAATGTTTTCTTCTGTTTTACAGAACGTGGCCATGAGTTGGAATCACTCAATGGCAGGTAACAACCACCACCACCTTTGGTGATTGACTTTTCACTTCACACGATTCTAATGAGGTCCATTCACGCTGTTGAGTGCATCAATAATTTGTTCTTTTTTTATTGCTGAGCATTACTTCATATATGGATTTAAAAAATGGATTTAGTACAGTTTGATTACCCATTTACCCATAGAAGGACGTTTTGGGTTGTTACTCTTTTTATCTATTATAAGTAATGTTTCTTTTAACATTTGTGTAAGGATTTTTGTATGAACATAAGTTTTCATTTCTGTGGGATAAATGCGTAAATCTGGGATGTTTTAATTCTGACAAAGTCCGATGTACCCATTTGTATTTTTCATCCATATATTAGCATGTACCAATAATTCAGTAGTTTTTATTGCAGAGTGGTATTAACTTGTTGGAAATACCACAATTTATTCATCCATTCTCAAGTAGATGAACATTTGTGTTGATTCTAGTTTTTGAGTATTACAGATAACCTTGTTATGGACATTTGTGTACATGTATTTATAGTGATAAATGCTGTCTTTTCACTTGGGTAGATATGAGTAAATTGGTTAAATTTTAGGGTAAAATTATGTTTAGCTTTTTGAGACCCTGATGCTTAAATTATTTTTGTAAGTATTTTCATGATTTTAATTTTCCACTGGCAGTTTATGAATGTTCCATTTCCTTCACATAATTACTAAACAGCTGATATTCTAATAGATGTATAGTTATGTCATCAATGTTTTAACTTCAAGTTTATTGATAAGTGATGAACTGAACATTTTTAATGTGCTTATTTGCCAGCAGAATAAGTCCTATGAATAAATGAATTTTTGTTTTTATGATCATTTTTGTGGACTGTTTTGTTTTTCTTTTTTTTATTTTATCATTGATATTATTTTTAAGTTTTGAGTCCTATCTCTGTATATATTATGGAGATCTGGTGGGAAAGTTATTAAAGATCTGGGTGGCTCGAACATCCCCTGAAATGTGGAATAGATTTGGTAAGAGAGGATTTACTTGTTTTTTTTCCTGGTCTTACTGAATGTATTTAATCTTTCACACCATGTGTGATGGTAACTATGGGCTGTTCATGGATGTCCTCTTTCAGTTTGAGAAAGCTCTATTTTAATATTAATTTGGTCTAAGTTTTATCACATCTATTAAGCCTTTTAAAACATTTCTCTACATCTACTTATATGGCATTGTTTGCCATTTTATTTGTTATTATGATGAATGTCATTAATTGATTTTTTTTAATGGGAAACTATCCATGCATTCCTGGGGCACAACAAATTAAGTGTACTATTGGCTTTACATGTTGCCAGACACAATTTCTTAAATTTTTCTTTAGATTCTTCACATATGTGCTCTGTTGTTTTCTTTTAATGTCTTTGTCTGCCTTTGATATCGGTTTAACCTATCCTCATAAAGGAAATGTAAATATACCCTTCTCTTCAGTTCTCTAAAAAAAATTGTGTAGAATTGGCTTATTCTTTTTCCCTAAATACGTCATAAAATTTTCCAATCAAGCCACTTGGAATGAAGAGAATGGGGTGTGTCTTAAATTTCCATTTTGATATTCTGTTTATATATGATATTTTTCTCACATGTTTTCTAGTCTCTACATATATGGAAAAATATCATAACCCACCCTGCAGGGTCCTATCCTAAAACCCAGACTGGAGTCTTTTTTAAAGACAACCTTAGCGTATCTAAAATTTAATTTTTTTCTCATTACAATTTTTTTAATATTAAAAGAATAAGAAAATAGAAATGGAAAATTAGGAGAGAATATGGAGCAACTATGTCCAGAAATCATGACAAATATAGAAAATGCTACATATCACACCTTACCCACTAGAAACACAGCATAGTCCAAACCATGGGTTATCTCCTTATGCTTCTTCCAAGCAGGATAATCAAAATGATGAATTCAGACAATAGATCCTGATCAAAATACATGCTCATATTATTCAAATTTAAGAAAACCCAGCCAAACAAAACCAAGGCAACAAACATAACTCAGCATACAATAGACTTCTTATGCAAGGGTACAGAAACAATTAGAAAATCACTTCTAAACAAGAGTAATTATTGTTTTCGAGAGAGATAAGGATAACAACCTATGAGACAAAAGCACAGATTTAGGAAGTGACATCTGTCTGGTAGAGACAAAATGAAAAAACCTGGAAACTTCTGTGGCTGATCTCAATAAATCTGTCTTAACTTATATACCCACTGATACAGGCAAAATTGGCTAATTTGGACAAAACCAGATACTAAGCTGATCCTGTTGAATATAGTTTTATTTTGTTTATACTAATATTACAATATAGTAATAATAAAAATGGTAAAGTATACAGACTCTAAGGGCTCAAATATGAAAGTAAAGGCACTGATGATGAAAGAGAGGGATTTCAAGGTTTAGAAAGCAGACATTTGAGCAACTTCATATAACTGAGTACTCGAACCAACCCACCCCAGTGAGCCTTGTTTTAATCAGAATTAGCCACCCAGGGCAGAGTGTAAGAAATAAAATAGGAGGTGTGTGTAAGCATGCATACACACACACACACACACACACACACTTTCTATATATATATTTTTTTCTACTAGATAAGGAAAACACCAGGTATTTGGAAATCTTCCTGTATCTATTAGTTTCACTATCCCACTCAACATAGTCAATGTTCTTATTAAAAAAAAAAAAAAAAAGTAACACCCTCCAGACATTCTAGTATACTCTAAAATTTCTGAATTATTATGCTTATAACGCATCACTCCTGCTCCAGGAAGGCAACGCTTTGTACTGTTTCATTTATTAATCTACTTACAGCCTTAGTAGAGTGACTGGTAGAAGGCAATATAGAAATACCTGTTATCTGTGATTTTGTGCTTGATATCTCCTCTGGGGGCACACAGAAAAAAATTTTAAAGTGCAAAATGTAATTTATATAAATCGTAAGTTATACTGACTGTCAAGAAAATATATTGCATAATTTTTCTAAAGTCCTATGTAAGGCATATTTTACATTTTTATTCCTCAAACTGTAGATCAAGGGATTCAACATGGGAACAACCAGGGTGTAAAATATGGAAGCCACTTTATCAGTGTCAAAGGAATGACTGGACTTGGGCTGCAGATACATAAAGATTAAAGTCCCATAGAACACTACCACCACAGTCAGGTGGGATCCACAGGTGGAGAAGGCCTTGTGCCTGCCTTCAGCTGAGCTCAGTTTGATAATGGATACAATTACGAGTGTGTAAGAAACAAGAACTATTAGAAGGGATGAAATCAAATCAAAAACAGCTAAGACGAGAATGACCAATTTGATTTCATGTGTGTCTGAGCAGAGCAAAGATAACAAGGGAAGACTGTCACAGTAGAAATGCCTGATGATATTGTAGCCACAGAAGGATAAACTAAAAATCTTTATAGTGACCAGAACAGAAAAAAATGTGCTGTAGAGATAAGGGATTGCCACCAGCACAGAACACACCCCTCGTGACATGATGATGGTGTAGCGCAAAGGGTTACAGATAGCCACATAACGGTCGTAGGACATTGCTGACAGAATAAACAGTTCAGTAGTTATGAACATGATAACGAAAACTAACTGTGTAGCACAAAAATAATAGGAGATTGTATTTTCATCTACAACAAAATTTACCAACATTTTCGGTCCCACGGCTGTTGAATAACCAAGATCAGTGACAGCCAGATGGCTGAGAAAAAAGTACATGGGTGTTTGTAGCCTGGAGTCCATCTTGGTGAGGATAATGATGCCCAAGTTGCCCACCACTGAGATCATGTAGATGATTAGGAACAGCCCAAACAATGGCGCCTGCAGGTCAGGACGGTCTGTGATTCCCATCAGAATGAACTCATTCAGCACTGTTAGATTGTGTTTGTTCATCTAGGTCTACCAGGAAACCTGTTCTGGGTAGAGACATCAGCATCATCAATAGCTTTTATATAACATCACCTAGTAGATTTTTAGTATACGAAACCAGTATGAATAGTATAAATCCAAACGTTCCATTTTAGGATATTTGAATACACACCCAACTCCCACAAATTTTACACACACACATACACATGTACATATTAGATAGATTGAAGGATACATTGGTAGATAAATTAAACAAAAATGAATAATATGTTAAACCTTTAGGTGTTAGGTACTTGGATATATATTGTACTCTTCTTAAAACTTTTGTCTTTTTCACATACCAAAAAAAATAAGTGTATACATTTTGAACTGTCTCCTTCAAAATATTATTTTATGAAAACTCATATAAATAGATGGTCCAGGATGGAACAATCAACATACTAGACAGGTCTTGGATAGACATATAATTGATCACAGTGGAAATTACTTGTCTTTATACATGAAAACATCTCTAGAGATATATGTATATAGATGCAACCTCTGCTATACCTCCATTTGTAATGCATACAATGTGGTGCTTTGGGCAAATAACATAAGTTATATGAATTTTTTTATCCACATCTGAAAAATCATATTCCAACTCTTTTTTGCAGGGTTGTTAGGAAGGATAAATGAGAGTTAAATTCTTCAATGTGTCTGTAATCGTTGAAAATAAAATAGTATGTGCCTAGTATTATTTGTTCTACCTATTTGTCTGCCTGTATATCTACCATCTATCATTATTATATATTCTTTTTTTATGTTGACAGAAATTACTTGAAAGCATTATTATTTTTGTTGTTAATTGTTTTGATCTTTAAGATATTTATAGGTATATTGTTCTGGACTGTGACTTAAGTCCTTTGCCGCCATTTTCATGATGAATAGGTTCATTAAGATATTATCCTTGTAACTGACCCCAGCCCCATAGTCCATAGTACCCATTCTATGACTAAAGTGTCTAAAAGTGCCATTCTGTAGGTTACTTTCTCTTTTGGTCTACTTAAAATACTTACTCCTCCAGTTGGGCAATCATATGAGGAAATCTGAACAAATAGTGAAAACTTGATGCCATAAATTCCCCCTTTTAAAAAAGCATCCTGTACTTTATGAAAAAGAAAGTTTTAAAAAGTCACAATATAATACAGTAGCATAGGAGAAGAAGAAAATGTACTGATGATGACATCTATGTGAATTATGGGAAGTTATTTAAAATCTTTTTGAACACAAAACATGCTATGTTAAACATTGGAACTCCTATGTGTCATGAGATATCACAGATAAATTCAAGTATAGTCTTTAAATAAATGTATCTAAATATACTACAGATGCTTGTAAAAATAAGATAATAACCCTGCAGGTTAATATAACAAAATTGTAGGTTGAAAACTTTGTGATCATCACTGCTGCATAAGTGTGTGTGTCTCTCAATCTATCCATCCATGTATCTATCTATCTATCTATCTATCTATCTCTCTATCTATCTATCTATCTATCTATCTATCTATCTATCTATCTATCTATCTATCTATCTATCTATCTATCTATCATCTATCTATCTATCTATCTATCTATCATCTATCATCTATCTATATCTATCTGTTGTCTGTCTATCTATCTATCTACCTAAATAACTACCAATCTATCCATCTACATATTTGTCTATATATCTGTTTTCTATCTGACATGTATCTATTCCTAAATACTATGAGCAGAGCAGTCTCTGAGTAAATTATTAATCAGCAAATGCAGACATTAAATTTCATAACATTAAATTATAAAAATGAATAAATGAAGTGCATATTTACTTCATATAAAACATATCAGGAATAATGGTGGAAAGCAGACAAATTGAATCAAAATTCTTAATATTTTTCTGTGGCTTTGCTATCAATGAAAAATGAGGCTGTGGAAATGTCACTAAAATATTCTAGATATTAGTAAAATGTGGCAATGCTTAAAAAATTATACCTTTTACCTGTAATGAATCTGTTTTGACACCCCATGTGCTTCTGAATATGGCATAGTGGGAACAACTTATAGCATTCTCTCAGCCCTTGAGGCTCTCCCTGAGGAGATACCAAGCAATGTGTTAATTATGTCTGAAGCACCTGAAAGCTTAACAAAACATGGATGATATTTGTTAATTTTCTAAACAAATTGTATTCACCAGAAAGTAAGTTTCTTTTAGATGCATTTCTTCATTTATTCTCAGTTAAGTTTCAATTTATCCATCCAAGGATCTACAGTAAAATATTTACCTTTAGGTCAGACCCCTCAATATGCCTCCATTTGCATGATGTCCTCAAATGGAATGAAATTAGTGAATTTCGTAAACATAATGCACACTTTCTTTGTGTTTTTTTCCATATTTTCACTATTGTTTTACCTTGGGGGCAGATATTAGTCACTGCGACACCTCCTATTATTGCAAGTTGTCTGTTTAGGACACCTCTCTTATTTTATTTTATTAGATTAACATATTCTATTTTATTAGCATGAATGAACATGAGAAGAAACAGTTACATACATCCATTTAAAACTGGAACATGGAATGGACGGAATATGAATCTTGGAAAATTGGAAGTTGTAAAAAATGAAGTAAAACACATGAAGATCAATATCCTAGGCATTAGTGAGCTGAAATGTCCATTTTGAATTGGACAGTCACGTGATATACTATACCAGAATGAAAAACTGAAGAGGAATGACATCGTTTTTATTCTCAAAAATAACATTTCAAGACCTATCATAAAGTGAAATGCTGTCAGTGATAGGAGAGTATCCAAAAGAAGACAAATTAATACTATTAGTATTGAAGTTTGCCCACCAAGCACTAATGCCAAAAATGAGGAAATTGAAGACTTTACTAACTTATGAAGTCTGAAATACATCAGAATTGCAATTGAGATGCGTTGATCATTAATATTGGATTAGAATGTGCAAGTTGGAAAAAAAGAAGAACTGGTAGTTGGGAAATATGGCCTTGGTGATAGAAACAACACCAGAGATTACATGTTGGAATATTGCAAGACCAACAAATTCTTCATCACAAATAACTTTTTTCAAGAACAGAAACAGAGAGCACACAAGTGAAGCTTGCCAAGTAGAATACACAGGAATCAAGTCGACTGCATCTGTTGAAAGAGATGATGGGGAAGCTCAATATCATCAGTCAGAACCAAGCCAGGGGCCAACAGCAGAACAGGCCACTGATTACTCCTATGCAAGTACAAATTGAGGCTGAAGAAAAACAGAGCAAGTCCAAGAGTATCAAAACACAACCTTGAGTATATTCCACCTGAGTTTAGAGATCATCTCAAGAATAGATTTGACACATTGAACTTAACGACCAAAGATTAGACAAGTTTGGAATAATATCAAGTATCACAGATAAAGAATGGAAAAGGTGGTTAAAAAGGAAAGAAAGAGAAAATCAAAACGGATGTCAGAAGAGACTATGAAACTTGCTCTTGAATATAGAGTAGCTAAAGAGAATGGAAAAAATAATTCAGTTAAAGACAGAGCTGAAGATTTCAAAGGGCAGCTCAAGAAGTGAAAGTAAAGTGTTATAATTGAAATGGGCAAAGGTCTGGAGTTTAAAACCCAAAAGGGAAGAATATGCTTGACATTTCTCAAGCTGGAAGAACTGAGGAAAAAATTCAAGCTATGTGAGCAAATAATGTGGTATGTTATACAGAACTTCATAAAAGATTTTAAAGTAAAAGTAACAAGAAAAAAAGCCAATTTATCTGACTTTCTACATATGAAATAAGAGATATATCCACGTATAAAGCACTTTAAAAGATGTAGAACCCATGCTTACTCGGGTAGATATTAAATGTCTTTTTGGTTAGAAAAACCATGAAAATTTAATAACTTTGTAAAAAAATAAAGCCTTGAAAAAAATCTTCATATTTTATTTCTGTGTCATTTTAAATTTTAAAATATGTTCAAAATTTGTATAGAATCAATTGGTTGAGATGGACAAATGAAAGTTCAATGAAGAGAGGAGTTTTAAAAATGACAGCATTTTCTATGAGAGAATAAGTGTTCAATTTTTATTTTGCCTAACTAAGTTGAGTAATTCCTATTGCTTCAAGTAATAAACTAATATTTTAGGCTAAGAACTATGTAAACAGAAAAATACATCTGATCTTATACTTTACTGTTATTGCATATATTATATTGTGCATGTTTCCTGGGATTTAAGTAATATACCAAATACTTTTACTCTTCTCATCAAGGAGACTATACAGGTTTGTTATTGTTGTTAAGTGCTGTTGTATATATTTGAGTGGCTATAAATACAAGGTGACCTTCTGCTAGAATATGACACTGTGGGAATTGGGAGAAACACCACATATTGTAGTGAAGTTTATGCCCCTCACAGTTCTAGGGATGTGTCAGTCACATATGCTGGAAATTAGAGTATCACTTCTCCTGTAACTTGACTTCTGAGTCTTCCCTACCTCAAAGCATTTCTGTTCAGCTCTCCACTGGTTTACTCTTTCTCTAGGGAATCCAGCAATGCACGTAGTACAAATTTGTCAATTCCCTCAGCTCCCTGTGCTTGGTGGTAACTTTCTCTAATAGAGAAATTATGCGCAGGTACTATTTGACACTTGGTGGGAGGGACCAGTCCCTGGAAGAGGACATCATGGTTGTATAGCAGAGGGTCAGCAAAAAATAGGAAGCCCCGCAACGAGATGGAATGACACAGTCTCTGCAACAATGGGCTCAAACTTAGCAAGGATTGTGAGGTGGTTCAAAACAATGCACTCTTTTCTTCTTTTGTTAATGTGATTTCTGTGATTAGAACTGACCTGGTGACACCTAACAAAAACAACAAGTGTTAAGATTATTGGGCATCATTAAATATTCTATTGAATCACAGATTAGCTCTTATTCTAATTTTAATAATGTTTAACTTGTATACTCAAGCTCCTCAATTGGTATTTTCTTATCATTCTCTGTTTTACTTTCAGGAGTTCCTTCAGTAAAAAACTACATACATGGATTAGACAATTTATTTTTCTTTGGGTTGATGGATATTCCTGAGTTGTGTATTGTTCTTTTTGATCTGCGTGATTACTTTGGTGGGAACCTCTTGGATGCTTAGAGTAATCCCGGCAATATCCAATACACTGCAAATTTTCAGCTGGTTCTTTCGCATCTTAGTCTACATGGATATCACGACCTACAATTCCATGGTGCCCAGCCTTCACAATTGCATGTGGTGCTTCTGCCCCTTCCCGTTGTGTCATCTAGGAATTCTCTTCCCATGTAGGTAATGAAACACTCTATAAGTAAATGGATCATTAGTTCGAGAAAGAGAGTTTAATTAAAAGAAAAAAAAATCTAGTAGTGGGGCCTGATTGTTCTCATTGTTTCAGTATCTCAGCAAAATCAATGTTAATATATTTGCCAAATTTTTATCCTTATATTAAATTCCAAAAAAAATTGAAGCTCACACAGTAAAAATGTCCAGGAAGCAGATGATAGGGAATAAATCCCCTCAGAGATCCCCTTTTTTTGTGATTGACCTATTTTTTTATTGTAATTTAGATGAACATTTAGAGAACAAGCTAGTTTCTCATTAAACAGTATACATATTGTTTTATGACATTGGTTAACAACCCCATGACATGTCAACACTTTCCCTTCTCAACTTTGGGTTCCCTGTTATCACTTTTCCTGTTCTTTCCTGCTTCTAGTCACTGCCCCTGGGCTGGTACGCCCCTTTAGTCTCATTTTATTTTAAGGACCTGTCCAATCTTTGGCTGAAGGCTAAACCTCAGGAGTAACTTCATTACTGAACTCAAAGTTTCCAGGGGCTGTACTCTCAGGGTTTCTCCAGTGTCTGTCAGGCCAACAAGTCTGGTCTTTCTTTCTGAGTTAGAATTTTGTTTTGCCTTTTTCTCCAGCTCTGCCCTGGACCCTCTATTGTGATCCTTGTCAGAGTAGTGGTAGCCAGGCACCACCTAGTTGTACTGGACTGGGTCTTGTTGAGGCCATGGTAGATGTGGTCCATTAGTCTTTTGGACAAATCTTTCCCTTGTATCTTTAGTTTTCTTCATTCTCGCTTGCTCCCAAAGAGGTGAGACTAGTGGAGATGGCTGCTTCCGGGCTTTTAAGATCCCAGACACTAATCACCAAAGTAGAATGTAGAACATTTTCTTCATAAACTATGTTATACCAACTGAGCTAGATGTTCCCCAAGACCATGGTTCCCACAACCCTCAGCCCAGCAACTCAGCCCATCAAGAAGTTTGGATGTATCTATGAAGCTTCCATGATCTTGCTTTGTACAAGTTGTGTGGTCTTCCCCAGCACTGTGTACTGTCTTACCCTTCACCAAAGCAACACTTTATCTATTGCCTATTCAGTGTTTTTCCATCCCCATCCCTCCCTTCTCTTGAAGATTCCCCTGTTTAACGAAGTAACATCAGTGTTGACAAGCACCAACCAATTTCTACAAATGATTAGCTATAGCGATTTACCTTTTTTTTTTTTTTTTAATTCTACTTGTATGCTAATTTCTAAAAGCTGGATGAATGCCTCAAGGCAGAAAGCCACAAATCATTTCTTAAAATGGGAACTACATTGTTTATTTATTTTTAGCATCTTCCTTACTAAATAAAAAAACCAAGCCTTTGCCACTGATTTGATTCCTACTCATGTCGACCACATAGGACAGAGTAGAACTGCCTCCTAGGTTTTGGAAGGAGTGGCTGGTGGATTTGAACTGCCACCTTTTTTGTTAGCAGCTAAGCTCTTAACCACTGTGTCACCAGGGAGTCTCTTCCTTACTGCTTAATGATAATTCCTGAATTCCCCCGCTGCACATTTGTTATAAACCTGCCCAGACTATGTCCTACATCCACTTTGTGATGGTTTTCCGTTATTTGGTTTGAGCAAGTATAGCATCCAAAATGAACCCATTAGGTTGCTGAGTCAGTTTATTAATTCATTGCTTTTACTGAATTTATTTTCTCTCCCAGACATTGTCCTAGTTGTTCGCTATTTTATGAACCCCATTGCTACTTCTTTTAATCTGATATTTTTTGTCATCTCAGGGATGACATCACTAGTGCAGAAAATTGATATTAATAGGTAATTTGGAGTAGTTGTTATGAGCCTGAAACATGGAGCTAGACCATGTTTGAAATTTGGTTCTAATGCTTAAGACCACTGTAACTTGCACAATTTATTTATCCTTCATGAGTTGAACTTGGATAGTTTATTTACCCTTTCTGAACCTCCATTCTTAGGGAATCTCACTCATACAGGAGGGTGTTAGGAAAACAAGTACTTGAGGTTGTGAAATGGCTCACCAGTCCAGTTCTCACAGTTATGATGAATTTGTGGTTTTCTTTACTCCACTATGTGGATTCAAGCTTTGAACCCATTGAGTTGGACAGTTTTTGAGGTAGCCGAGAAGGTTTCAAAGGGGCCAGTCCACTTTTGTTGAAGGGGGTTGGCTTTCTACACCTTGAGAAGAAATCAATCACCAAACTGGAATGGATGGAGGATATCTTTGGATTAGGCAGGCTCCTCGGGTGAGTGTACCTGTGGAGAGAAGACAGAGGCACCTGAAGGGACAGCAAATATTTAGTGACTTGAACATCTCCAACCTCATGGAGAGAAGGTGGTTAGTCATAATTAAGGCAGGATATGTTGGTTGTATCGGGTTATCTAATAGTGTGCCCATATAATAGCTCAAACGGACTAAGCTCTAATCTGCCTCTAGGGATGGATTGAATTCTCAAGAAGGCCAAAGGTAGCAACTTTTTCCATATCAATTTGGTCTCTTGGCACAGCTTTGCTAAATGTCTCTTCAGAGTCTAGTTAGCCAACTGTAATTTGCAGCTGGACTGTCATCTCAGGCTGTGTGTAAGTCCCTATTAATGTCAGGGCTTTTGACACCAATTATACCTCCAAGGTCACAAAATTGGGTCTGCTGTTGTTGCCAATGGAGATGGGAAGCCAAATCAAGGGATCATTTCACTTAGGAGGTGTTTCACAAACTCAGTTGTCTTTTTGGTTCTGCAAGGAAAACCTTCAGCACAGTTAGTGCAGGTGTCAATGAAGGCTAGCAGATATTTGTAATTCTCGGGAGTTCGAGGAATCTCAGTGAAATCATCCTGCCAGTCCTCTCTAGGCACTGTCCCAGTTCATTGGACTCCTGAGGGTGCTTCAGCAGTGTTTCGGGGATTATTTTTCACACAGGAGGGGCAGCTCTTTAACACTCCCGAAATAGTGGTGTACCCCTTTGTTCCAATTAAAAGTGTCTTAATGCAGCCATATAATCGTATCAAAAGAAGATTGCTCTGTCCCAGTTCATTCTAAGGGGTCTGCGTCATTTCCTCTAAGGCTAGGTGTAAAGGCTGGGGAATAAGTCTGAAATTTAGGAACCAGATAAGGCAAAAAAACAACCATTCTCAAAAAACCTTAGTGCTATCTCCAGTTGGTAAGGGCTACCACTTTGCAGATGGCATTTTTTTCGGGCAGGGGGGATTTCTTGCTCTGTCTATCTGATTTTAAAACTTTAATAAATCACCTCCTTTTGGTTGACCTGAGGTTTTTACTTTTGAGCTCTGTTACCCTGCATTCCCTAAAAAGTTCAAAACCTCTATAGTATTCAGGAGGCAAGCATATGCACTGTGGCTAGCAATGAGTAAACATACTGGAGGAGTATACTGTTGGTCAGGGTCAATTGTCTTAGTTCCTTAACAAGGGTGGGCCTAAAAGGAGTGGTACTGTTTTTAAGCCCCTGGGGAAGGACTTGCCTACAGAGTTCTTGCTTTTGTCCATTGTCCAGATATTTTCACTCAAAGGCAAAGATTTCCCTTTTTTTTCTACTTAAATACAGAAGAATGCATCTTTCAGATCAAGTACAACGAATCTGGAAAAACTGGGCAATTAGGTAAATAGCAGGGTATATGGGTTGGTAACTACAGGGTGGACAATGCCTTTCACCTGATTGATGGCTAGCAGATTCTGAGTAAACTGGTATTCTCTATTTTTCTTCTTCACTTTTAGGATGGGAGGGTCAAACTGTTACTAACAAGGTCTGAGCAGTCCTTGTTTCATGTATCTGGTGATGATTTTGCCCATACCTGCAGGCCTTCACCCAGATGGGGTCCTGCTTGCGTGGAGGAAAAACTATGCCAGGTTCAGGCTCAACTGCCACCAGGGGCACATATTTGGCACATGCTGGCACCTTGTTGGCCCATACCCATAACCACAAGACCACTGCATGCTTGATGGCTGGCCCTACTGATCCCTGGTAGTGTCCTTCAATGCTGTAATTGGTGGGTGACTCTGTGGTAGGGGCCATGTGCACTCACCATCCATTCTATGGTGGTACCTGCACCTGCATGGTCTCTTTATCAAAAGAAATTTGTGCTTGCAGTTTGCACAAGTTTCTTTTCAGCAATGGAATGGAACAGCCAGGCATGTAGAGAAAAGAATGCGTTAATGACTTGCATTGTGTAGAGCAGGTTAGAGGCTGGAGGAAGGGATGGTTCTCCTCTTACCTGAGACTCCCAGATTAACACTGTTTTGTCAGGACTGTCTTTTTCTGGGTCAGGACAGAATGGGTTGCTCTGGTATCCATTGGAAACCATACTGTCCCCAACCCCAACAGTGGATCAGGTGGGAGACTTTCCTCCAGTCCTCCTCAATTAGAGTCTTTACCCATTGACATCATAGGCCACTGGGCAACCCCATTCTCTTTCTTATCTCTGGGTAAGAATTTAGGGTTTCTCTCTTCCAATGCCATCTTTCCTTACACTAGGCACAGTGGTCTCAGCTTATGGGTGTCAGGGTCCCCCACCTCCCTCTCTCTTCAGGGGCCCTCCTCTTCTTGAGCTGCCAGGAATCAGGTCATTTCCTTACAAGGTGGTGTCCAGGAATGCAGACTGTCTCTTTTGATCAGTGATTTTTTTACTTCTCCGCTTTCTGAACCCGATAAGAATATGCCTGGTAGGCAAGCTCAAAAATACATGAGATCCCTAACTCCATATCTTCCTCAAGTTTTTGGAGTTTTCTTCGTATATCCTGGACACTGTGCCTGATAAAAATCATATTCACAATGTGAGCATTTTCAAGACTCTCAGGGTCTGTTTCTGAAAAAAAAAAACTGTCTAAATGCCTCATACACACATTACACACTCACACAAACTAATGAGTTGCACCAACCTAATAACAGCCACATAGAGCATTTTACACCTTCAAGAACCAATTCTTTCCACTTCTTGGGACTCTAAAGACCTTACCTAGAAATTATCCTGTTATCTACCAAGTAACTCCAAATACATAGGGCCTTTAATGCCCTCAATGACTAATTCCTCCTGCTGCTTGGGACTCTTCTATGGTCTTATGTAGGTACTTACCAAATAACCCAGGTGCGTTTTGTGTCTCCCATGAAGTCATTGTTGGTTCCCAGGCGAATCATCTTCCAGGGCTACTAGAAAGTCTCTGGGAGAAATCTCCTGGTGGCTAGCCTGTTGCCCAATCTGCCTCTGGATCTGATCAGATGACTCCTGGCTGGCACACCAGAAATTTTGCAGGGTGGAAACTTCAGGTTCTGCTCGGTGCAACTCATCTCAGCCGACAAAAAACAGACCAAAGTAGAAGAGTAGAAAGGAATCTTATTTCACTGTGCAAGGAAGGGATACAGTTGGGGCTGCTGTTGCCAAGACTGCTCCAACAGGGCAAGGGGAAAGATTAGTTATAAGGGTTTTATAAGTAGGGAGCTCATACAAGTTACATCAGCGACATTATTAATCACACTACACAGCTGCAATAAGGTTTACATATACCTCCATGCATCACATGTTCAGAAGGTGGTAATTTAACTCCACCCGAGGCACAGTATTACTATATATGAGAACTAAAGCGTTGTCCTGAACGTCAACATGGCACCTAAACTTTTTTTTTTTCTTTTTTTGCCAATTTCATCTAGTTTTGGGAAGCTGTAAAGGAGAGGGGAACCAGGATTTTAATGTAAAGCTATGGGGCATGCCAAGCAAAGGACCCAGGACTCTAATGTAAAGCTAAGGGCATGTCAAGCAAGCTGCTCAAGGAAGTAGAAATTTTCCCCACCTGGGGAGCTCTATCTTATCATGACCATTTTCACCTTCTAACTGCTACAAACTTTCAAAAACATTTATGTCACATGAAAATATAACATTCATCTTTTTCTTATATTGCAATGAACTATTTTCATCCTAATTCCATTGGCTACGCAGGGGATTTTATGTCAAGATCCTGAATGAAGAAAATAATTTAGACTGTAATAGCTTCAATGAAACACTATAAATTTTGAAAAAAAAGATACTTGAAAAATTTTGAGGAGTACTGTGGAGCAACTATGTCCATAAGGCAAGATAGCTGCATCCTTGCCACATAACATTCCTTACCTTAATAAGAAATTCAGCATGGAGCAAATTGTGGGATGATCTCATTTTGCCTCTCATAAGTAGGGTGAACATAAGTCACTGAAAGTATAGCACATAATAAATATTGACCAAAGTTTGGGAAAGCCAAACCAATGAAACAGAGGTAGCAAACTTAGCTCATCATAGAATATCCTGTTATCCAAGGAAACACACAAAAAATAATTTAACGAACATTTTAAAAAGTTTTTCATATAAATAAGAAAAGATAACAACCTGTGAAAAAAACCTACAAAAAAAGGGTAATTATTAAATAAGAACAACTAGTGAGGAAGGGATTCCAAACCTGGGAGCAACTCTGGAAGACCTCAAGAAATTTATCCATTCTGATCTATACACCAATTAAGACAAATTTCTTGAGGTCATCCAGAGTTGCTCCTAGGTGGAATTCCTTCCCCACTCTTAGATCTAGGCAAAGTGGGTTGATTATAGCAAAGTCACATGCAGAGCTGAAACTGCGGATTGCTAAATTGCAAACTATGTTAAGTTAACAGACTTACATGTGGAAGTAAAGGCATTAATAAGAAAAGAATGGAACTCCAAAGTCTAGAATGGGGGCATTTGAGCAAATTTAGATAAGAGAGTAATTCAAAGCATCACACTACACTGAGATTCTTCGCAACCTAGCCCAGATCCGATACTCCCGTCAGAAACTATGAAGGCTAAAACAGAAGGCAAGTGCTTACACAAACACACGTACCCAAACCCAAGAACTGACACTGCAAAGTTTATTCTAATAGTTGAAAGAACACCAGAATCATTATAGTGCCACTTTTGTACCTAGTATTTTTCCCACTTCCACTCAGCATATCAACTCTCCATCCCTGACTTCATGGTTCCCAGCACATTCTCCTGGAGCTCTAGTGGTGCATTGGTTAAGAACGTGGCTGCTAAACCAAAGGTCAGCATGTCGAATCCACCAGCCACTTCTCGGAAACCCTATGGAGCAGTTCTACCCTGTCCATTAAGTTTTCTATGACTCAGAATCAATTCAATGGTGAAAGGTTTTGTTTTACAGCACATTCTCAAAAAAAAAAAAAACCAAATCAACTGCTCTTGGGGAGATTCCAACTACCAGCAGCCCTATAGGACAGAGTAGAACTGATGCATAGGGTTTCCAAGGCTGTAAATCTTTGTGGAGAACGACTGACATATCTTTCTCCGATGGAGTGGCTAGTGGGTTTGACCTCCCCGGTCTTTCAGTTAGCAGCTGAGCAATTTAGTGACTGCACCACCAGGGCCCCAACACATTCTTCTGCACTATAAAATTTACTTATTTATTATGTTAGTGATCCATTTTTTCCCTTCAAGGTAGGAAAAGGTTTTTACTCTTTTGTTCATCAATGCATTTAGAAGACTGACTGACACATAGAAGGAAATTTATGAATACATGTGAAATATATTTTTGCTCACCATCCCCTATGGAGGCACACAGACAAGGTTTGAAGCCCATCATGTAATTTATAGGACCCACATGATGTGTTAAATGGTAGAAAAGATATTGCTTATTTTTTTCCATGTCCTATGTACACCATATTTTACATCTTTGTTCCTCAAGCTATATATCAAGGGATTCAACACCGGAATAACCAGGGTGTAAAATATGGAAGCCACTTTATCAGTTTCAAAGGAGTGACTGGACTCGGGCTGCACATACGTAAAGATTAAAGTCCCATAGAACAAGACCACCACGGTCAGGTGGGATCCACAGGTGGAGAAGGCCTTGTGCCTGCCCTCAGCTGAGTTCGTCCTGAGAATGGCTACAAGAACGAGGAGGTAGGAAACAAGAACTATTAGAAGGGATGAAATCAAATCAATAGCTGCTGAGATGAGAATGATCAATTCAATTTCTTGTGTGTTTGAGCAGAGCAGAGATACCAAGGGGAGACAGTCACAGTAGAAAAGACTGATGACATTGTAGCCACAGAAGGTTAAACTAAAAATCTTTATGGTGATAAGAAGAGAAATAAATGCACTATAAAGATAGAGAATTGCCACCAGCACCCGACACATCCTTTGTAACATGATGACTGTGTAGAGCAGAGAATGACAGATGGCCACATAGCGATCATAAGACATTGCTAACAGAATGAATAATTCACTAATGATGAACAAGAGAAAGAAAGCTAGCTGTATAGCACAAAAATAATAGGAGATTGTATTTTCATCCACAACAAAATTGACTAGCATTTTGGGTGCCACAGTTGTTGAGTAACCAAGATCAGTGATAGCCAGGTGTCTGAGAAAAAAGTACATGGAGTTTGTAGCTTGGAGTCTATCTTGGTGAGGATGATGATGCCCAAGTTGCCCACCACTGAGATCATGTAGATGATGAGGAACAGCCCGAACAATGGCACCTGCAGCTCTGGGGGGTCTGTGATTCCCGTCAGAATGAATTCATTCAGCAGTGTTAGATTGTGTTTGCCCATCTTGGTCTATTAGGAAATCTGTTCTGGATAGAAATGTTAGTATAGCCAGGAGTTTTTATGCAGTATCATCTGGTAGGTTTTTATTATTCAAAAGCAATACTCTAAATGAATAAGATAAATGCAAACTTTCCAATATAGTTATTTGAAATTAAACCCACCTCCCTCAAATAAAGTATAGGCACATGAAGATAGAGATAGAGAGATAGGGAAAGAAGGAAAGAAAGAGGAATTTAATTTGTTATCAGTTGGGTAAAATTTGCTCCCCAAAGAACATTTGTCAATGCCTGGGACATTTTGGATGTCACAACTAGGAGAAGGGTACTACAGGTATCTAAAGGGAGCCTGGGATGTTACTAAACATTCTACTATATACAGGGTAACTCTACACAATTAGAAAATTTCTAGTCCAAGATGTCACTATGGCAGAAGTGGAGAAACCCTGTAGTAAACATAGAGCTAGAGATAGACACAGATAAGGACACAGGTGTAAGTATGTGACAATGTAGATAGATGTACACATACATGCACATATACATATACATGTACATAGATTGGATACCTTGTGGAGCAGTGGCTAAGAGCTTGGCTGATAACCAAAAAAATGGGCTTTTTGAATCTACCAGGCTCTCCTTGTAAAATCTCTGGGGCAGTTCTATCCTGCCCTCTAGAGTCTGTATGAGTTGGAATCAACTTCATGGCAACGTGTTTCATTTTTTTGTTTTAATACATATGGATATATGAAACAAAAATAAAAAAAAGTTAAAAATTTTAAGTGGTATATATATGGATGATTACTAAACTTTCTTTTATTCATTTATATAATGACATTTACAAAATTATAATACAAATGCCTTTTTCATTATAAAAATTTTAAAGCACAAATTCACTAAATGTGTGGAAACATTTAATATGCCTTACTTCAAAACAGAGGCGTATAAAAGCCCTTTTGCCACTGGTGTTACAGACTGACACAAAACACTTGACAGGTATTGAACAGATATATTAACGAGGAAAATCTAATCAATCATGGTGGGGATTATCTGTCTTTTACAGGGAAATATCTAGGTGGTAGACCCATGCAAATATAGTCCCTGTTATATCTCCACTTGTGGGTTATAAAATAAGATACCTTAATTTCTTTATTCACATCTGCAAAATGATCACTTCCCTTCAGTGTTGTTGGAAAAATAAAAGACGATTAAATATTTCAATGCATTTACATTATGGGGATATAAGTCTCAAATATCAAGTATATGGTGGTTTTGTTGTTTTTAAAATGATGACAATAAGTTACCTGAAAGGAGTTTTCTTTACATATGCATATGTAAATTTTTCTAGCGTGACTTAGCTTCTATGTCAGGTTTATGATGATGAGTAGGTTGGGTAGCGTGTAATCCATGTAACTGAGCCCAGCCCTTCTCTTCCCCATCCTCAACTCCATGACTAAAATTGGACCATCAGTATGCCAATGTTCTGGATGATATATCTTCTACTTTAATTAATATATTTTAATATAAGCTGATGGACTGCTTACCTAAAGTTCGGCAGTTCAAAACCACCAGTGGCTCCCTGGGAGAAAGATGTGGTAGTCTGCTTCCATAGTTATTTACAGCCTTAGAACACCTGTGGGTTCACTGTTGCATCAGGATCACCTCAACAGCAGTGCCTTTGAATATAAACTTACTTAAAATATGTCCTGCCCTAGGAGCAACTTCATTATAACAAACATGTACTAAGCTGTTTGTAACAAATCAGATATATTTTCTCATGGAAGTATCTAAGATAGTGAGAGGAAATTGAGAAAGTGTGGTCCATGTCACTGATGTTATATAATTTAATGTCATTAAAAAATTCCATTTAGATAAAGAAATCCTCTAGGTTGAACTATTAGTACATAATTCATATAAACACAAATATATTTAAATTAAAATGTATATACATATACTTAATATAAAAAAAAAAAAATACCACAGATTAAAAAAAGAAAAATGCCAGAGAAGGATGAGGATGGCAGTATAAGGTAAAAGAATGAATGGTTTGAAGTGATACTACTTACATGAAAATAGCAGTACCAGCAGCCTCTGAGTCAGGAATAAGCAAATAGAAAAATACAATCATATCATATTTAACAATAAAATGGTAACGGGAAAATACACTATCTCACATGAAATGTTGCTTATAAGGTTGTAACCCTAAAGACACACATTGCTTATGTCACAAAAGAAGCCATTGGCCTCTTTCCACCTAAAACAGAGGAGAATGAGGAAAAACAAAGACTTAATGAAGCAATTAACCCAAAGGACATATGGCCCACATGAATCACAGCCTCCTCTAACCTGAGACCAGAAGAACTAGATGGTGCCTGGCTACCACTGCAGACCGCTCTGACCAGGATCACAATAGAAGTTCTGGGGCAGAAGTGTGAAAAAAAAGTACAAAAAATTCAAATAAAAAAAAAAAGTCCAGATTTACTGGTTTGAAAGAGGCTGGAGAAACTCCTGGGACAATTGTCCTTAGACAATCTTCTAATGTGAAACAATAGACAATCCCCATGGCCACCTTTCAGCACAATAACAGATGGGGCTATTAAATTAAACAATAAAATCTGTGAAGAATGTGCCCCTTAGAACAATCAAATATAGGAGACCAAAATGGCAAGAAGGTGAGGAGGGGGACAGGGAAACTTGACTAATGGAGACAGAGAAGCCAGGAAGGAAATGAGAAGAGTGCTGACAAATTTTGTGTTAGAATTTTTGACTGGAAAATTAATCTGCTATGTAAACTTACACCTAAAGCACAATAATTTATGTATATATATATATATATATATATATATATATATATATTTTAAAGAAGTTCAGAATTGGGTATCAGTAGATATTACAATTATGAAATCAACTATCGTCAATGAATGCAAGAAAAGCAAAGTAAATCTTGTTTAGTTGAAATGATGAAAGGCTGAAGAAAAAAAGTTCTTATATTGGTAAGTACTGCTTTTCCTATAAGGTAAGGGAAGGCAAGAAGACTTCCTCTTAACAGCTCTTGAGTTTCATGGAGAGCACCAAGTTATTTTCCATAGTTTACTATCTGTGTTGAGTATCTCATTCTCGTTTTATAAAGCTATATTCCTTGAGAAAATTGTATCTTCATTTGGCCAGATTCCACTGGAAATTGAAGAATATATTATGTATTATACCATTGCCATAAAACTGGGTACTTAAAAGTATCCCAGACTCTTAAACCATAAGTTGTAAGATGGAAATGTATTTCCTCATCAAGAGATTAGCAAAAATGTACATTTATACAGTTATTTAAAAATGCATTATATATTAAATTACACTTAAGAGGGGCATATGAAGAGCTAGAGCCAGCTTGTAACTACGGATTTGAAAGGACATCAACATTGGAGACTGAATACTGTAGCTTCATAATTCTGCTACAGTATTTTTAATACTGCATTTTTATGTTTCCTTTGCTTGCATATTTGAGCGCTATTTTTCACATAATTAGGCCACCTGGGTGGCAAAGACAGTTAAGCACTCAGCTGCAAAGTGAAAGTTTGGGGGATCGAATCCAGTCAGAGGCGCCTTGGAAAAAAGAAAGATTTACTTCTGAAAGTTGACAGCCGTTCAGAAACTATGGACCACAGTTCTCTGACACACACGGGGTAGCTATGAGGCAAAATTGACTCCAGGACTTTTTTTTTTTTTTTTTGGTTAGTTTTTTATTCATATAATTACTTATAAAAAGTAAAAATATTTAGACATGATGATGTTTCAAAGATGCTTAGGAGCATTTAGCCCTTGAAACAAAGTGTGAATATTTGGAAAAAAAAAATGTGAAAAAAAAGAGAGAGGTCCTAGTCTCAGGAACTATTGAAAAGTAGAATGCTCACAGAACTGACTCAGAAATCTTAATATTGTACAATGACTTTGCCATTGAATAAAGGTGGAACCCTTCAAGTGTCACTGAAACATTCTAGATATTGGTAAAATATGGAAACAGTTTATCTTTTCACCTGCAATGAAGCCTCTATCTTGACTCCCCCAACTGTTTCCTAACATGGCAGAGTGAGAAGAATTTATGGATTTTTTTTTTACCCGTGGAGATTCTCCCCTAGGAGATGCCAAGCAATTTGGTGATTGTTCCTGAAGTGTATGAAAGCTTAACAAAATACCTGGGGGTGGTTTGTTAATTGTCCAGGACATTGTGTATTCATCGGTGACCAAATTTTTATTCATATCGTGTGTATGCAGGTCTATGTTCATCTTTTTCATGTAGCCTTGCATTTTACTCTTTGTTATCACTCCATTTTTACCACACAGGGATCTGGATTAAAATATTGTATCTATGAAACAGAACTGTCAATATTCCCATTTCTATAGTGGTCTCTTCAAATGGATGACAAATGAAGAAATGCTTAAACACTTTCTTATCACATTATTTAAGACTTAAATGGAATAAAAGTAATGCATTGTGCATATGTGAAGTATTACTTCCTAGTTGACTGTTTTTTTATTGTTGCTATTATTATTGCTATTTTCAAGTTTTTTTTTCTTTTTGACCTCATAAACAGAAATATTTCCCTTGCTTCTCATTTCATAGTCAGTTGCCATCATGTGATTATGCTTTTTTTCTTGTTTGTCTTATTTTCCATCCTTGTATTTCAATATTTTATGTTTTATTCATCCTGTCCGAACTTCATTCCAAATTTTTTTTCTCACCTTGATACATGTTCTGCTGTGCTTGACATAATGCTCTACCATATCAACACATCCTGGTAAAATGAAATCTTGTGTGTAATGTCTCACTGTGGATATATATTTAAAAAGAAAATATTTTACTGTGCTATAAATATTTCTGCTGCACTTTGTAAATATTTCTAATGCATACATTTGTGTTTTTTTTTTTTTTTTTGCTTATTTCTCCTATATAATAGTATGTATACGGCATAGTGGTTAAGAGTCCGGCTGTTAACCAAGAGATCGGCAGTTCAGATCCGCCAGTTGCTCCTTGGAAACTCTGTGGGGCTGTTCTACTCTGTCCTATAGGGTCATTATGAGTCAGAATCGACTCAACAGCATTGGATTTTGTTTGGTTTTGTATATACATATATCTGCTAACTGAAAAGTTGGCTGTTTGAACCCACTAGCCTTTCTGGGGAGAAAAGACCTGGCCATCCACATCCATAAAGGTTACAGCCTAGGTAACCTATGGGACATTTCTACTCTGTCCTATAGGTCGCTATGATTTTCAATGTACGGGATGACACCTAACAAAACAAATATTCTTGAATAGTACATATTTTGTTGCCCTCAACAGAACATTGTCTGAGTTTCTTGCTTCAGGAATGTTATCAGGAAAGATCAGTTTCTGGATGAGGACATCATATTGGTGAAGTAGAGGGCCAGTAAGAATGAGGGAATCTCTCCATGAAATGAACTGACACAGTGGTTCCAAAAATGTACTTGAACAAACCGATAATTGTAAGGATAGGACAGGGCCAGGCAATGTTTTGTTCTGTTTTTCATAAGGACATCATGAGTTGAGGTCACTCAGTGGCAGGTAGCAACAATGACTTTGGTGACTGTTTTCATTTCACATGATTCTATTGAGGTCCATCCATGCTGTTGCATGCATCAATACTTTGTTCTTTTTTACAGCTGAGTATTACTTTATGTAGGCATTTAGTATGGTTTGATCACCCATTCCCCCATGGAAGGACATTTAGGGTTATTACTAGTTTTTAGCTATTATAAATGTTTCTTTGAACATTTGTGTAAGGGTTTTTGTATGAACATAAGTTTTCATTTCTGTGGGATAAAAGTCTAAGTGTGGGTTGTTTTAATATTGACATAGTCTAATATATCATTTTGCACTTGGTATCCGTATATTTGCATGTACCAATAATTCAGTAGTTTTTAATATTGAGTGGCATTAACTTGTTGGACATGCTACAATTTATTCATCCATTCTCAAGTAAATGAACATTTGGGTTAATTCTAGTTTTTGAGTGTTACAAATAAAGTTGTTATGGACATTTGTATACATGCATTTATAAGGATAGATGCTGACATTTCACTTGGGTAGATATGAGTAAACTGGTTAAATTTTAGGGTAAAACTATATTCAGCTTTTTAAGACCCTGATGTTTAAATTATTTTTTTAAGTATTTTCGTCATTTTAATTTTCCACTAGCAGTTTATGAATGGTCCATTTCCCCCACCTACTTACCAAACACCTGATATTCTAACAGATGTATAGAGTTATGTCATCAGTGTTTTAACTTGAAGTTCATTGAAGAATAATGAACTGAACATTTTAAATGTGCCTATTTGTCAGGAGAATATGTCCTATGAATAAGTGAATATTCGTTTTTATGATCATTTTGGGGGACTGTTTCTTTACTTTTTTTATTTTATTATTGTTATTATTTTTGCATTTTCAGGGCTCTCTCTGTATATATTTTGGAGTCCCGGTAGAAAAGTGATTAAAGAGCTGGGTGGCTAACCAAATGTTTGGCAGTTCGAATCCACCAGCCGCTCCTTAGAAACCCTGTGGGGAAGTCCTACTATTTCCTATAGGGTCATTATGAGTCAGAATCTAATGGACACCAATGGGCTGGGGGGAGGGGGGTATATATTATGGACACAGGCCATTTATGAGGTATATTATATGAAATTTTTATCTTCCAGAATATATCTTGTTTTTTTACAAACATCTTTTGAAGAGCAGAAGTTTTAAAATTTCATGTGGTTAAATTTTTTATGGATTTTGTTTTTGGTGTTATCTCTATGAAATCTCCAAATGTATCTATAGAATCAATGAAAGAGCAACTTAAAATTGAAAAGACTTTTTTGAAATAAATTATAAGCTAAGAGTAAATTCACAAAGTCTAAGTGTTTTTTTTTTTTTTTTTTAGTTCTATGACTGTATTGTAGGCTCTATTAAATTTTTTTACATAAAAAAATCTTGTCATCTATCAATAAATAGGGTTTTCCTCCTTTTCCAATCTGGATGCTTTCTATTTATTGATTGATTTAATTTTTTATTGCCTTATTGTGTTGCCTTGAACATCCACTAAAATGTGGAATACATATGGTGAGAGTAGATTTACTTGTTTTGTTCCTGGTCTTACTGAGAATGTATTCAATCTTTTATACCATGTGTGATGGTAGTTTTAGGTTGTCCCTGGGTGCTCTCTTTCAGTTTGAGAAAGCTCCATTTTAATATTAATTTGGCCAAAGTTTTATCACAATTATTGGGACTTTTAAACTCTTTCTCTACATCTATTTATATGACATTGTCATTTTTGTTTGAAATTATAGTGCCTGTCATTAATTGATTTTTTAATGTAAAACTATCCATGCATACCTGGGGCGTGGCTACTTGGTGTACTATTATTTTTACATATTGCCAGACTCAATTTCTTAAATTTTTCTTTAGATTTTTCACATACCTGCTCTGTTGTTTTCTTTTCTTTAATGCCTTTGTTTACATTTGATATCAGAGTAAAGCTATCCTCATATAGGAAATGCAAAATACCCCTCTCTTCAGTTTCGTAGAAGAGTTTGTGTAGAGTCGGCTAATTCTTTTTCCCTGAACATGTAACAGAATTTCCCAATCCAGCCACTTGGAATGATTCAGAATGGGGTGTGTTTTAAATTTCCATTTTGATATCCTCTTCATAAATGATATTTTTCTCACATGTTTTCTAGTCTTTACATATGTGGAAATATATCATAACCCATCTTGTAGGGTCCTAAAATAAAACCCAGATTGGATTCTTTTCTAAAGACAACCTTAACATATCTAAAATTTTATTTTTTTTCTCATTACAGATTTTTTGAGTCTTAAAAGAATAAGAAATTATGCTTGGAAAATTAGGAGGGAATGTGTAGCAACTATGTCCAGAAATCATGGCAAATATAGAAAATGCTACATATCACAACTCACTCACTGGAAACACAGCATGGTCCAAACCATGGATTATCTCCTTATCCTTCTTTCAAGCAGAATTATCAAAATTATGAATTCAAACAATCCATACTGATCAAAATAAAGTGCACACCCATATTCCTCAAGCTTAAGAAAATTCAGCCAAACAAACACAAGACAACAAACATAACTCATCATACATCCAATAGACCTCTTATGCAAGGCTACATAAACAATTAGAAAATGACTTCTAAACAAGAGTAATTGTTCTTTTCTAGAGAGATAAGGATAACAATCTATGAGACAAAGACATGGAATTAGGAAGCAATATCAATCTGGGACAGAAAAACTGAAAAAACCTGGAAATTTCTATGGCTGACCTCAATAAATTTATCTTTACTGTTATACCCACTGGATACAAACAAAATGGGGTAACTTAGACAAAACCAGACACCTAGCTGAACCTGTTAAATATAACTTTATTTTGTTACTGTTTATATCAATATTACAATATAGTAATAGAAAAAATAATAACAAAGTAAACCAATTCTAAGGGTTCAAATATGAAAGTAAAGGCCCTGATGATGAAAGACAAGGATTGCAAGGTTTAAAAAGTGGACGTTTCAGGAAATTCAAATGACTGAGTACTTCAAATCAACCCACCCCACCTTCTTTTAATCAGAATTAGCCAACCAAGACAGAATGTGAGCAATAAAACAGAAGGTGTGTGCAAGCGCGCACACACACACACACATACAGACACTCTACTTTTTTTTTCTACTGGATGAGGAAAACGCCAGGTACTTGGAAATCTTCCTGTATCTGCTATAGTTTCACTATCCCACTCAAGATATTCAATTTTCTTTTTTTTAAATCTAACACCCCCATCACATTCCAATATACTTTCAAGTTTCTTAATTTTTATGCTTATAATGCATCACTCCTGCTCAAGGAAGGCAACACCTTGTACTGTTTCATTTATTAATCTACTTACAGACTTAATAGAGTGACTGGTAGAAGGCAATATAGAAATATATGTTGAAATTATCTGTGTTTTTTTGTGCTTGCTACTCCCTTTAGAGGCACACAGAAAAAAGTTTAAAGCCCAAAGGTACTTTATATGAATCATATGTTAGAGTGAACTTTGAGAAAATATATTGCATAATCGTCCTAAAGCCCTGTGTAAGGCACATTTTACGTCTCTATTCCTCAAACTGTAGATCAAGGGATTCAACATGGGGATTACCAGGGTGTAAAATATGGAAGCCACTTTATTGGTGTCAAAGGAATAACTGGGCTTGGGCTGCAGGTACATAAAGATTAAAGTCCCATAGAACACTACCACCACAGTCAGGTGGGATCCACAGGTGGAGAAGGCCTTGTGCCTACCCTCAGATGACTTCAGTCTGAGAATGGAAGCAACTATGAGTATGCATGAAAGAAAAACTATTAACAGGGATGAAATCAAATCAAAAACTGATAAAATAAGAATGACCAATTTGATTTCATGTGTGTCTGAGCAGAGCAAAGATAACAAGGGGAGAATGTCACAGTAGAAATGCCTGATGACAGTGTAGCCACAGAAGGATAAATTAAAAATCTTTATGGTGACTAGAAGAGAAATAAAATGTGCTGTAGAGATAAGGGATTGCCACCAGCACAGAACACATCCTTTGTGACACGATGACTGTGTAGCACAAAGGGTTACAGATAGCCACATAGCGGTCGTAGGACATTGCTGACAGAATAAAAAATTCAGTAGTTATGAATATCATAAAGAAAACTAGCTGTGTAGCACAAAAATAATAGGGGATTGTATTTTCATCTACAACAAAATGTGCCAACATTTTTGGTCCTACAGCTGTTGAATAACCAAGATCAGTGATAGCCAGGTGTCTGAGAAAAAAGTACATGGGAGTTTGTAGCTTGGAGTCTATCTTGGTGAGGATGATGATGCCCAAGTTGCCCACCACTGAGATCATGTAGATGATGAGGAACAGCCCGAACAATGGAGCCTACAGCTCTGGGCGGTTTGTGATTCCCGTCAGAATGAATTTGTTCAGCACTGTTAGATTGTGTTTGTCCATCTAGGTCTATCAGGAAACCTATTCTAAACGGAGAAATCAGCATCATCAATAGCTTTTATATAACATCATCTGGTAGATTTATAGTATGCAAAACCAGTATGAAGAGTATAAATCCAAACGTTCCACTTAGGATATTTGAATACATACCCAACTCCTACAAATTTTACACACACATATACATATTAGATAGATTGATGGATACATTGGTAGATAGATAAAACAAAAATGAATGATATGTTAACCCTTTAGGTGTTAGGTACATGGATATTGATTGCACTCTTCTTAAACCTTGTCTTTTTCACTTTCCTAAAGAAAAACATGAATACATTTGAACCCTCTCCTTCAAAACATTATCTTATGAAAACTCATGCATATAGAAGGTCCAGGATGGAACAATCAACATACTAAACAGGTTTTCAATAGATACATAATTGATCACAGTGGAAATTTTTTGTCTTTATATATGAAAACATCCCTAGAGATATATGTTTCTTGATGCAAACTCTGCTATTCCTCTATTTGTAATGTATACAATGTGGTATTTTGGGCAAATAGCATAAGATATATGAATCTTTTTATCCCCATCTGAAAAATCATATTCCAACTCTTTTTTGTAGGGTTGTTAAGAAGGCTAAATGAGAGTTAAATTCTTCAAGGTGTCTATGATAGTTGAAAATAACTAAATTAGTATGTGCCTAGTACTATTTGTTCTACCTATCTGTTTGTTCATCTTTCTGTCTGTTTATATATCGATCTATCTTTTTTTAATATTGACAGAAATTACTTGAAATTATCATTTTTTTGTTGTTAATTGTTTTGATCTTTAAGATATTTATAGGTATATTCTTCTGGACTGTGACTTAAGTTCTTTGTCACCATTTTCATGATGAATAGGTTCATTAGGGATGTTATGCTTGTAACTGACCCCAGCTTCATAGTCCATAACAACCATTCTATGACTAAAGTGTCTAAAAGTTCCATTCTTTAGATTACTTTCTTTTTTGGTCTACTTAAAATGCTTTCATGTCCAGTTGAGCATTCATACTGTAACTGACACATTCTAAGTTTTTTGTAACAAATCAGGTATACTTTTTTCTCATGGAGAAACCTAAGAAATATGAGGAAATCTGGACAAATAGTGAAAACTTGTTGCCATAAACTCTCCCTTGTAAACATGTATCCTGTACTTTTTATGAAAAAGAAAGTTTAAAAAATCACAATATGATATAGTAGCATAGGCAAAGAAGCAAATGTACTGATGATGACATCTATGGGAATTACCAGAAGTTATTTAAAATCTTTTTGAACACAAAGCATGTTCCATTAAAATTGGGACTTTTATGTGGCATGAGATATCACAGTTAAAGTATAATCTTTAAAAAATGTATCTGAATATACCACAGATGTTTCAAAAATAAAACATAGCTCTACAGGTTAATATAACAAAATTAGAGGTTTAAAACTTTGTGATATCACTGTTTCATAAGTATGTGTGTGTATCTATCCATCCATCCATCCATACATCCATACATCCATCCATCAGTCTGTCCATCCGTCTGTCCATCCATCTATCCATCTGACTGTCTATCTGCCTGTCTATCATCTATCTGTCTGGCTGTCTGTCATCTGTCTATCTATGTATCTATGTATCTATCTATCTATCTATCATCTATCTACCTACCTACCTATCAATCTATCCATCTTCTTATCTAAGTATGTGTTTATCTATCTGGCATGTATCTATTCCTGAATACTACGAGCAGAGCAGTCTCTGTGTAAGTTATTAGTCAGCAAATGCAGACATTAAATTTCATAACATTAAGTTATAAAAGTGAATAAATGAAGTGCACATTTATCTCATATAAAACATATCAAGAATAATGGTGGAAAGCAGATGGAATTGAAACAAAATTCTTAATATTTTTCTGTGGCTTTGATAGCAATTAAAATGTCTCTATAATATTCTAGATATTAGTAATACGTGGCAATGTATAAAAAATTCTACATTTTACCTGTAATGAATCTGTTTTGACACCCATGTGCTTCTCAACGTGGCATAGCGGGAACAACTTATAGCACTCTCTCAGCCCTTGAGGCTCTCCCTGAGGAGATACCAAGCAATGTGTTAATTATGTCTGAAGGACCTGAAAGCTTAATAAAATGTCTAGGATATTTGTTAGTTTTCTAAACAATTTGTATTCACCTGGAAGTAAGTTTCTTTTAGATACATTTATTCATTTATTCTCAGTTAAATTTCAATTTGTCCATCCAAAGATTTAGAGTAAAATATTTTACCTTTGTGTCAGACCACTCAATATGCCCCCATTGGCATAATGTTCTCAAATGGAATAAAATTAGTACATTTCTTAAATATAATTCACCACATCTTTGTGTTTTTTTTTTCTGTATTTTTTTTTTTTTTTGCCTTGGGGATGGATATTAGTCACTTTGACACCTCCTATTATTGCAAATTGTCTATTTAAAGCTTGTCTCTTATTTTAATTTATTGGATTAAAATATTCTATTATATTGGTATGAGTCAACATGAGAACCAACAGCTACATACATCCATTAATAGTTTGAACATGGAGTGTATGGAATATGAATCTCAGAAAATTGGAAGTTGTAAAAAATGAAATGAAACACATATAGATCAATCTCCTAGGCGTTAGTGAGCTGAAATGGACTGGTATTATCCATCTTGAATTAGACAGTCACATGGTATACTACACCGGAATGAAAAATTGAAGAGGAATGTCATCATACTTATCCTCAAAAAGAACATTTCAAGACCCCTCATGAAGTATAATGCTGTCAGTGATAGGACAATAACCAAAAGCCTCCAAAGAACACAAGTTTGCACTACTAGTATTCAAATTTACCCAAGTAGTATTGCAAAAAATGAGACATTGAAGACTTTACTAACTTATGAAGTCAGAAATGCATCAAAATTGCAATTGAGATGTATTGATCATTAATGTTCGATTGGATTGTTAAAGGTGGAAAAAAGAAGAATTGGTATTTGAAAAATAAGGTATTGGTGATAGAAATGACACCAGAGATTACATGTTGGAATATTGCAAGACCAACGAATTCTTCATCACAAGTAACTTTTTTCAAGGACAGAAGCAGAGAGTATACAAGTGAACCTTCCCAAGTGGAATACACAGGAATCAAATTGACTGCATCTGTTGAAAGAGATGATGGAGAAGCTCAATATCATCAGTTAGAACCAAGCCAGGGCCCAATATTGGAATGGACCATTGATTGCTCATATGCAAGTAGAAGTTGAAGCGAAAGAAAATTAGAGCAAGTCCTAGAGATCCAAAATACTACCTTGAATATATCCCACCTGAGTTTAGAAATCATCTCAAGAATGGATTTGACACATTGAACACCAATAACCAAAGATTAGACAAGTTTGGAACAACATCAAGCATCATAGATGAGGAATGCAAAAGGTCATTAAAAAGGAAAGGGAAAACGAGAATGGATGTCAGAAGAGACTCTGAAACTTTCTCTTAAACATAAAAAAAAAAAAAAATTGGTAGCTAAAAAGAGAATGGAAAAAATAATGAAGTTAAAAATTGAACTGCAGATTTCAAAGGGTGGCTCAAGAAGGCAAAGTAAAGTATTATAATGAAATGGGCAAAGGTCTGGAGTTAAAAACCCAAAAGGGAAGAATATGCTTGACATTTTTCAAGCTGAAAAGACTGAAGAAAAAATTCAAGCCATGTGAGCTAATAATATGGCATGTTATTCATATCTTACTAAAAGGTTTTAATAAATAAAAGTAACAGGAAAAAAAGCCAATTTCTCTGACATTCTAGGTAAGAAATAAGAGCTATATCCATGTATAAAGCCCTTTAAAAGATGCAGAACCCATGCTTACTCAAGTAGATGTTAAATGTCTTTATGGTTAGAAAAATCATGGAAATTTAATGACTTTGTGAACAATAAAGCCTTGGAAACTGTGTCACTCATTTTAAAATAAGTTCAAAATTTCCATAGAATCAATTGGTTGAGATGGACAAAGGAAAGTTCAAGGAAGAGATGAGTTTTAAAAGTGCCAGCATTTTCTATGAGAGAATAAGTATTCAATTTTTATTTTGCCTGATCTAGGTTTGCATGTGAAAGCTGGACAATGAATAAGGAAGGCCGAAGAAGAGTTGACGCCTTTGAGTTGTGGTGTTGGCGAAGAATATTGAATATACCATGGACTGCCAAAAGAATGAACAAATCTGTCTTGGAAGTGCGGCCAGAATGCTCCTTAGAGGCAAAGATGGCGAGACTGAGTCTAACATACTTTGGACATGTTGTCAGGAGGGGTGAGTCCCTGGAGAAGGAAACCATGCTTGGCAGAGTACAGGGTCAGCAGAAAAGAGGAAAACCCTCAGTGAGGTGGGTTGACACGGTGGCTGCAACAACGAGCTCAAGCATAACAACAATTGTGAGGATGGCACAGGACCGGGCAGTGTTTCGTTCTGTTGTGCATAGGGTCACTATGAGTCGGAACTGACTCCACAGCACCTAACAACAACAACAACAGGGTTGACTAATTTCTATTGCTTCAAGTAATAAACTAATATTTTAGGCTAAGAATTATGGAAATAAAGAAATAAACCTGATTCAGGAAAGAGGGTTTAATGCAAAAAAAAAATCTAGTAGTGGGACCTGATGGCTCTCACTGATCAGTATCTCAGCAAAATCAAAGTTAATATATTTACAAGTTTCTTGCCCTTATATTAAATTCCAAAAAAATTGAAGCTCACCCAGTAAAAATGTCCAGGAAGCAGAAGATGATAGGGAACAAATCTCCTCAGAATTCCCCCCCCCTTTTTTTTATTAACTTTTATTGAGCTTCAAGTGAACGTTTACAAATCAAGTCAGACTGTCACATATAAGTTTATATACACCTTACTCCGTTCTCCCACTTGCTCTCCCCCTAATGAGTCAGCCCTTCCAGTCTCTCCTTTTGTGACAATTTAGCCAGCTTCCAACTCTCTCTATCCTCCCATCCCCCCTCCAGACAGGAGATGCCAACACAGTCTCAAGTGTCCACCTGATATCATTAGCTCACTCTTCATCAGCATCTCTCTCCTACCCACTGTCCAGTCCCTTTCATGTCTGCTGAGTTGTCTTTGGGAATGGTTCCTGTCTTGGGCCAACACAAGGTTTGGGGACCATGACCACCGGGATTCCTCTAGTCTCAGTCAGACCATTAAGTATGGTCTTTTTGTGAGAATTTGGGGTCTGCATCCCACTGATCTCCTGCTGCCTCAGGGGTTCTCTGTTGTGCTCCCTGTCAGGGCAGTCATCGATTGTGGCCGGGCACCAACTAGTTCTTCTGGTCTCAGGATGATGTAAGTCTCTAGTTCATGTGGCCCTTTCTGTCTCGGGCTCATAGTTATTGTGTGACCTTGGTGTTCTTCATTCTCCTTTGCTCCAGGTGGGTTGAGACCAATTGATGTATCTTAGATGGCCGCTTGTTAGCATTTAAGACCCCAGACAACACATTTCATAGTGGGATGCAGAATGTTTTCATAATAGAATTATTTTGCCAATTGACTTAGAAGTCCCCTTAAACCATGGTCCCCAAACCCCCACCCTTGCTCGGCTGACCTTTGAAGCATTCAGTTTATCCCGGAAACTTCTTTGCTTTTGGTCCAGTCCAGTTGAGCTGACCTTCCATGTATTGAGTATTGTCCTTCCCTTCACCTAAAGCAGTTCTTATCTACTAACTAATCAGTAAAAAACCCTCTCCCACCCTCCCTGCCTCCCCCCCTCATAACCATAAAAGTATGTGTTCTTCTCAGTTCATACTATTTCTCAAGATCTTGGAATAGTGGTCTTATACAATATTTGTCCTTTTGCCTCTGACTGATTTCGCTCAGCATAATGCCTTCCAGGTTCCCCCATGTCACGAAATGTTTCACCAATTCGTCACTGTTCTTTATCGATGCGTAGTATTCCATTGTGTGAGTATACAACAATTAATTTATCCATTCATCCGTTGATGAACACCTTGGTTGCTTCCAGCTTTTTGCTATTGTAAACAGAGCTGCAATAAACATGGGTGTGCATATATCTGTTTGTGTGAAGGCTCTTATTTCTCTAGGGTATATTCCGAGGAGTGGGATTTCTGGGTTGTATGGTAGTTCTATTTCTAATTGTTTAAGATAATGCCAGATAGATTTCCAAAGGGTTGTACCATTTGACATTCCCACCAGCAGTGTATAAGAGTTCCAATCTCTCCGCAGCCTCTCCAACATTTATTATTTTGTGTTTTTTGGATTAATGCCAGCCTTGTTGGTATGAGATGGAATCTCATCCTAGTTTTAATTTGCATTTCTCTAATGGCTAATGATCGAGAGCATTTTCTCATGTATCTGTTGGCTGCCTGAATATCTTCTTTAGTGAAGTGTGGGTTCATATCCTTTGCCCACTTCTTGATTGGGTTGTTTGTCTTTTTGTGGTTGAGTTTTGACAGAATCATATAGATTTTAGAGATCAGGCGCTGGTCGGAGATGTCATAGCTGAAAATTCTTTCCCAGTCTGTAGGTGGTCTTTTTACTCTGTTGGTGAAGTCTTTAGATGAGCATAGGTGTTTGATTTTTAGGAGCTCCCAGTTATCTGGTTTCTCTTCGTCATTTTTGGTAATGTTTTGTATTCTGTTTATGCCTTGTGTTAGGGCTCCTAAGGTTGTCCCTATTTTTTCTTCCATGATCTTTATTGTTTTAGTCTTTATGTTTAGGTCTTTGATCCACTTGGAGTTAGTTTTTGTGCATGGTGTGAGGTATGGGTCCTGTTTCATTTTTTTGCAAATGGGTGTCCAGTTATGCCAGCACCATTTGTTAAAAAGACTATCTTTTCCCCAATTAACTGACACTGGGCCTTTGTCAAATATCAGCTTCTCATATGTGGATGGATTTATCTCTGGGTTCTCAATTCTGTTCCACTGGTTTATGTGTCTGTTTTTGTACCAGTACCAGGCTGTTTTGACTACTGTGGCTGTATCATAGGTTCTGAAATCAGCTAGAGTGAGGCCTCCCACTTTCTTCTTCTTTTTCAGTAATGCTTTGCTTATCCGAGGCTTCTTTCCCTTCCATATGAAGTTGGTGATTTGTTTCTCAATCACATTAAAAAATGTCGTTGGAATTTGGATCGGAATTGCATTGTATGTATAGATGGCTTTTGGTAGAATAGACATTTTTACTATGTTAAGTCTTCCTATCCATGAGCAAGGTATGTTTTTCCACTTAAGTAGGTCCTTTTAAATTTCTTGCACTAGTAATTTGTAGTTTTCTTTATATAGGTCTTTTACATCTTTCGTAAGATTTATTCCTAAGTATTTTATCTTCTTGGGGGCTGCTGTGAATGGTATTGATTTGGTGATTTCCTCTTCGATGTTCTTTTTGTTGATCTAGAGGAATCCAAGTGATTTTTGTATGTTTATCTTATAACCTGAGACTCTGCCAAACTCTTCTATTAGTTTCAGTAGTTTTCTGGAGGATTCCTTCGGGTTTTCTGTGTATAAGATCATGTCATCTGCAAATAGAGATAATTTGACTTCCTCTTTGCCAATCCGGATGCCGTTTATTTCTTTGTCTAGCCTAATTGCTCTGGCTAGGACTTCTAGCACAATGTTGAACAAGAGCGGTGATAAAGGGCATCCTTGTCTGGTTCCCGTTCTCAAGGGAAATGCTTTCAGGCTCTCTCCATTTAGAGTGATGTTGGCTGTTGGCTTTGCATAGATGCCCTTTATTATGTTGAGGAATTTTCCTTCAATTCCTATTTTGGTGAGAGTTTTTATCAAAAATGGGTGTTGGACTTTGTCAAATGCCTTTTCTGCATCAATTGATAAGATCATTTGGTTTTTGTCTTTTGTTTTATTTATATGGTGGATTACATTAATGGTTTTTCTAATATTAAACCAGCCCTGCATACCTGGTATAAATCCCACTTGGTCGTGGTGAATTATTTTTTGGATATGTTGTTCAATTCTATTGGCTAGAATTATGTTGAGGATTTTTGCATCTATGTTCATGAGGAATATAGGTCTGTAATTTTCTTTTTTTGTGATGTCTTTACCTGGTTTTGGTATCAGGGAGATGGTGGCTTCATAGAATGAGTTAGGTAGTATTCCGTCATTTTCTATGCTTTGAAATACCTTTAGTAGTAGTGGTGTTAACTCTTCTCTGAAAGTTTGGTAGAACTCTGCAGTATATCCATCCGGGCCAGGCCTTTTTTTTTGTTGGGAGTTTTTTGATTACCCTTTTAATCTCTTTTTTTGTTATGGGTCTATTTAGTTGTTCCACTTCTGATTGTGTTAGTTTAGGTAGGTATTGTTTTTCCAGGAATTCATCCATTTCTTCTAGGTTTTCAAATTTGTTAGAGTACAGTTTTTTTGTAATAATCTGATATGATTCTTTTAATTTCATTTGGGTCTGTTGTGATGTGGACCTTCTCGTTTCTTATTCGGGTTATTTGTTTCCTTTCCTGTATTTCTTTAGTCAGTCTAGCCAATGGTTTAACAATTTTGTTAATTTTTTCGAAGAACCAGCTTTTGGCTTTGTTAATTCTTTCAATTGTTTTTCTGTTCTCTAATTCATTTAGTTTAGCTCTTATTTTTAGTATTTGTTTTCTTCTGGTGCCTGATGGATTCTTTTGTTGCTCACTCTCTATTTGTTCAAGTTGTAGGGACAGTTCTCTGATTTTGGCTCTTTTTTCTTTTTGTATGTGTGCATTTATCAATATAATTGGCCTCTGAGCACTGCTTTTGCTATGTCACAGAGGTTTTGATAGGAAGTATTTTCATTCTCTTTGCATTCTATGAATTTCCTTATTCCCTCCTTAATGTCTTCTATAACCCAGTCTTTTTTCAGGAGGGTATTGTTCATTTTCCAAGTATTTGATTTATTTTCCCTAATTTTTCTGTTATTGATTTCCACTTTTATTGCCTTGTGGTCTGAGAAGATGCCTTGTAATATTTCAATGTTTTGGATTCTAGAATTCCCCCTTTTTTGTGAGTAACATTTTTTTTTATTGTAATTTAGATAAAGGTTCCAGAACAATCTAGTTTCTTAAATAGTGCACATATTATTTTAAGACATTGGTTAACAACCCCACATGTCAACGCTCTCCCTTCTCAACCTTGGTCTCCCTATTACCAGTTTTCCTGTTCCCTCCTGCCTTCTAGTCCTTGTACCTGGGCTGGTATGCCCCTTTAGTCTCATTTTATTTTGCGGGCCTGTCCAATCTTTGGCTAAAGGTTGAACCCAGGAGTTACTTCATTGCTGAGCTAAAAGGGTGTCCAGGGGCCATATTCTCAGGATTTCTCCAGTCTCTGTCAAGCCAGCAAGTCTGGTTTTTCTTTCAGAGTTAGAATTGTGTCCTACATTTTTCTCTAGCCCTGTCCAGGACCCTTTATTGTGATCTCTGTCAGAGCAGTCAGTGGTGGTAGCCAGGCACCATCTAGTTGTGCTGGACTCATTCTTGTGGAGGCCATGGTAGGTATGGCCCATTAGTCTTTTGGACTAATCTTTCCCTTCTATCTTTAGTTTTCTTCATTTTTGCTTGTTCCCAAAGTGGCAAGATCAATGAAGTATCCTAGATGGCCTCTCATGGGCTTTAAGACTCCAGACACCATTTGCAGAAGTAGAATGTAGAACATTTTCTTTATAAACTCTGTTATCCCAATTGAGCTAAATGTTCCCTAAGGCCATGGTTCCCACAGCGCTCAGGGAAGCAATTCAGTCCTTCAGGTAGTTTGGATGTGTCTATGGAGCCTCCATGACCTTGCCTTGTACAAGCTGTGCTGGCTTCCCCAGTGTTGTGTACTATCTTTCCCTTCATCCAAATTACCATTTATCTATTGCCTACTTAGTGTTTTTCCTTCCCCAAACCTCCTCTCCCTTGGAGACACCCCTTTTTAAAGAAGTAACATCAATCTTGACAAGCCCCTGACTGACTTCTACAAATCATTGGCTGCAGTGATTTAGATTTTTTTGCTTTGTTTTGTTTTTAATTCTACTTCCATCTTAATTTTTAAGCACTGGCTGAACTCACAAAGCCAGAAAGCCACAATTTTTTTTTTTTTTAAATGGGAACTTCCTTGTTTATTTTTTAGCATCTTTCTTACCAAACCAAAAACCAAACCTTTACCATCGATTCGATTCTGACTCATTTTGACCATATAGGACAGAATAGAACTGCCCCCTAAGGTTTGGAAGGAGTGGCTGGTGGATTTGAACTGCTGCCCTTTTCATTAGCAGCTAAGCTCTTAACCACTGTGTCACCAGGGATTCTGTTCCTTACTACTTAATGATAATTCCCGAAATCCCTCACTGCACATTTATTAGAAACCTGCTCAGACTATGTCCTGCATCCACTTTGATATGGTTTTCCATTGTTTGGTTTGAGCTAGTCAAGTATCCAAAATGTCCAAAATGAACCCATTAGGTTGCTGGGTCAATTTATTAATTCATTGTCTTTATTGAATTTCTTTTTTCTCCCAGACATTTTCCTAGTTATTCACTACTTTATGAATCCCATTGCTACTTCTCTTCTTTTAATCTGATACTTTTTGTCATCTCAGAGATGACATCACTAATGCAGAAAATTGACATTAAGAGGTAATTTAGAGTAGTTGTTATGAGCCTGGAACATGGAGCTAGACCTTGTTTGAAACTTGGTTCTAATGCTTAAGACCACTGTAACTTGCACAATTTATTTATCCTTCATGAGTTGAACTTAGATAATTTATTTACCCTCTCTGAACCTCCATTCTTGGGGAATCTCACCCATGCAGTAGGGTGTCGGGAAAACAAGTACTTAAGGTTCTCAAATGGCTCATCAGTCCAGTTCTTACAGTACTGCTGAATTTGTGGTTTTCTTTACTTCAGTGTGGTGGATTCAACCTTTGAGCCCATTGAGTTGGACAGCTTTTGAGGTAGCCAAGAGGGCTTCACAGGGGCCAGTCCACTTCTGCTGAAGGGAGTTACCTTTCCACGCCTTGAGAAGAACCTAGTCACCAAACTGGAATGGATGGAGGACACCTTTGTCTCAGGCAGGCTCCTCAGGTGAGTGTACCTGTGGAGGGAACACAGAGGCACCTGAAGGACCAGCAAATATTTAGTAATTTGAACATCTCCAACCTCATGGAGGGAAGGAAGTTAGTCATAATTAAGGCAGGCTATGTTGGTTGTATTGGGGTTATCTAATAAAGTGTGTTCATATAATAGCTCAACAAAACTAAGATCTAATTTGCCTCCCGGGATGGATTGAACTCTTAAGAAGGCCAAAGGCAGAACGTTTTTCCATATCAATTTGGTCTCTTGGCACAGCTTTGCTAGGTGTCTACTCAAAGTCTGGTTAGCACACCGTACTTTGCAGCTGGACTGGTATCTCCAGTCTATGAGTAAGTTCCAATTAATGTCCTGGTCTGTTGCTACCAATTGTAACACAAAGTTCACAAAATGGGGCCCGTTGTTGTTGCCAACAAGATGGGAAGCCAAATCAAGAGATGATTTCATTTAGGAGGTGTTTCACAAACTCATTTGCCTTTCCAGGTCTGCAAGGAAAATCTTCAACCCAATTAGTGAAGGGGTCAATAAAGACTAGCAGATATTTGTAATTGCCAGGAGCTTGAGACATCTCAGTGAAATCAACCTGCCAGTAGTCTCTAGGCATTGCCCCAGTTCACTGAACTCCTGGGGGCACTTCAGTAGTGTTCTTGGGATTATTCACACAGAAGGGGCAGCTCTTTACCACTTCCAAAATAGTGGTGTTCACCTATGATCCAATTAAATGTCTCTTAACCCAGTCATATAATTGTATCAAAAGCCTATTGCTCTGTCCTGCTGCATTCTAAGGGGTCTGTGTCGTTCTCCTCTAGGCTAGGTGTAAAAGCTTGACAATACATCTGAATTTTGGAATCCAGATGTTGCAAAAACCAACCATGCCCAAAAAACCTGGATGCTATCTCCATTTGGTAAGGGCTGCCAGCCTGCAGATAGCATCTTGTCTCACAGGGAGGAATTCTCGCTCTGCCTATCTGATTTTAAAACTCAGATAAATCACCTCCTTTTGGTAGACCTGAGCATTTTGCTTCTGAGGTCTGATACCCTACATTTCCTTAAAAGTTCGAAACCTCTGTGGTATTCTGGAGGCAAGCATACTCACTATGGCTAGTGATGAGTAAACATACTGGAGGAGTTTACCATTGGTCAGGGTGAATTCTCTCAATTTCTTAGCTACAGTAGGCCCGAAAGGAGTGGGGCTGTTTTTAAACCCCTAGGGAAAGACTTGTCTACAGAGTTGTTGCTTTTGTCCATTATCCAAGTCTTTTTACTCAAAGGCAAAGACTTCCCTTTTTTTTCCACTCAGATGCAAAAGAATGCATCTTTCAGATCCAGTACAGTGAAACTGGAAAAACTGAGCACTGAGGTAAAAAGCAGGGTGTAGTTTTTTTATGGGTTAGAAACTGCAGGGTGGACCATGACTTTTTACCTGATTGATGGCTCACAGATTCTGAATAAACTGGTATTCTCCATTTTTCTTTTTCACTGGCAAGATGCCAGTGTTGAACTGTGACTGATACGGTCTGAACAGTCTGTGTTTCATGTATCTGGTGATGATTTTGCCCATACCTGTCAGGCCTCTGCCCAGATGGAGTATTGCTAAAATGGAGGGGTAACTATGCCAGGTTGGGACTCAACTGCCACCAGGGAAACATTTTGGCACATGCTGGCACCTTCTTGGTCCATACCCATAACCACAGGACCAATGCATGCTTGATGTTTGGCCCTACTGATCCATGGTAGTGTCCTTCCATGCTGTAATTGGTGGGTGACTGTGTGGTAGGGGTCATCTACACTCACCATCCATTCTGTGCTTGCACTTTGCACAAGTTTCTTTTCAGCAATGAAACTGGACAATCAGACATGTAGAGCAAAGAATGTGTTAATGACTTTCCTTGTATACAGCAGCTTAGAAACTGAAGAAGGGATGGTTCTCCTCTTACCTCAGACTCCCACACTGACACAGTTTGTTTTGTTGGGGCTGTCTTTTTCAGGCTCAGGACAAAGTGGTTTGCTCTGGTATCCACTAGAAACTGTACTGTTCCCCCCCCCCACACACACACCTTCATTATAATCAGTGGCTTAGGTGGGAGACTTTCCTCCAGTCCTCTTCAATTAGAGTCTTTACCCATGGGCATCATGGCCCATTAGGCAACCCCATGCTCTTTCTTACCTCTGGGTTAGAATTTAGGGCTTCTCTCTTCCAATATCCACTCTCTTTGTACTAGGTTCATTGGCCTCCACTTAATGGGGATCAGGGCTTTCCACCTCCCTCTCTCTTCAGGGGCCCTCCACTTGTTGAGCTGCCAAGAAACAGGTCATTTCCCTAGAAGGCATTGTCCAGGAATGTGGCCTTTCTCTTATGATCAGTGATTTTTCTCTTTTCCTCTTCCTGATCCCAATAGGAATATACCCGGCAGACAAGCTTAAAAATACAAGATCCCTAACTCCACATCTTCCTGAAGTTTTGGAGTTTTCTCCATATATCCTGGGCACTCTGATAAAAATCATATTCATGATGTCAGCAATTTTAAGATTCTCAAGGTCTGTGACTGTCTAAATGCCTCATACACACGTGTTACACACTCACACCACTTATCAGTTGCACCAATCTAATAACTGACACCTAGAGCCTTTTATACCCTCAAGAGTCAATTCCTGCCAATTCTCGGGACTCTAACCCCCTAGGAATTACCCTCTTTTTTACCAAATAAGCCCAAATATCTAGAGCCTTCAATGCCCTCAATGGTTAATTCTTCCTGCTTCTCAGGACTCATCTACAGTCTAATGTAAAAAAAAAAAATAATCCAGGTATGTTTTGTATCTCCTATGAAATCTTTGTCGAGTCCCAGAAAAATCATCTTTCAGGGCTGTGAGAAGGTCTCTGGGAGAAATCTCCTAGAGGCACCAGGCATCCGACTGGTCTGTTGTCCAATCCACCTCTGGAACTGAGCAGATGACTCCTGGCTGGCTCACCAGAAATGTTGCCGGGTGGAAACTTCAGATTCTGCTTGGCTCAACTCATCTCAGCCAATAAACAATAAACCAAAGTAGAAGAGTAAGAGAGTAGAAACATACCTTTATTTCACTGTGCAAGGAAGGGAAACAGTTGGGGCTGCTGTTGCCAAGACTGCACAGAGAGGGCGAGGGGAAAGGTTGCTTATAAGAGGTTTACAAGTAGAAAGGTCATACAAGTTACATCAGCAACATTACTAACCATACTACACATGTTCAGAATTTGGTGGTTAAACTCCACCTAGAGGCACAGTATTACTATATATGAGAGCTAAAAGGCTGTCCTGGATATTAACATAGTGCCTAAACTTATTTTTGTCAATTTCATTTACTTTTGGAAAGCAATTAAGGAGAGGAGAAACAGGATTTTAAAGTAAAGCTCTGGGGCATGCCAAGCAAAGGAACCAAGATTCTCATGTAAAGCTAGGAGCAGGCCAATCAAGCTGCTCAAGGAAGTGGAATTTTCCCAAGCCTGGGATGCTGTCTTATCATTACCATCTTCGCTTTCTAATTGCTTCAAACTTTCAAAAATATTAATGCTCACAGGACAATATAACATGCATCTTTTCCTTATATTCCAGTGAACTATTTATATTCAAATTTTATTGGCTACACAGGGGATTTTCATTCATGATCCTTAATGAAGGAAATAATTTAGACTCTAAGAGCTTCAATAGAACTAGAAATTTTGAAAAGAAAAAAAAGTACATGATAAAATTTGAGTAGTAACATGGAGCAATTGTGTCCATAAGGCAAGATAGATGCATTCTTGCCACTTCACATTCCTTACCTTAATTAGAAATGCAGCACAGAGTAAATCGTGGGATTATCTCATTTTGCCTCCATTAATTAGGGTGAACATGAGTCAATGAAAATATAGTGCATAATAAATATTGACCAAAGTTTAGGAAAGCCAAACCTGTGAAACAGAGGTAGGAAACTTAACTCATCATAGAATATCCTGTTACTCAAGGAAATATAAAAAAAATAATTGAACAAACATTTTAAAAAGTTTTTCATATAGATAGGAAAAGATAACAACCCGTGGGGGAAAAAAAAAAAAAAACACAAACAAAAAAGATAATTATTAAATAAGAACAACTAGTAAGGAAGGAATTTCAAACCTGGAAAAAACTCTGGAAGACCTCAAGAAATTTGTCTTAATTTGTGTATAGATCAGAATGTATACCAATTAAGATAAATTTCTTAAGGTCTTCCAGAGTTGCCCCCAGGTTTGGAATTCCTTCCCCACTCCTAGATCTAGGCAAAATGGGTTGATTACAACAAATTCAGATGCAGACCTGAACCTGTGGATTGCTAAATTGTACATTATGTTAACATATTTACATGTGATTGTAAGGCCATTAATAAGAAAAGAATGGATCTCCAAAGCCTAGGATGGGGACATCTGAGCACATTTAGATAACTTGAGTACTTCACATCCTTACACTTCACTGAGACTTCTTGCAATCTGGCCTGAACCTGATACTCCCTTCAGAAACTATGAAGGCTAAAACAAAAGGCAAATGCTTACGCAAACACACAGACATAAATGCAAGAACTGACGCTGCAAAGCTTATTCTAAAAGTTGAAAAAACACCAGGGTCATTGTAGCTCCACTTTTGTACCTAGTACCTAGTAACTTTTTCTACTTCCACTCAGTATATATCCACTCTTTGCCTGGTGGTGCATTGGTTAAGAACTTGGCTGCTAACTAAAAGATGAGCATTTCAACTCCACCAGCTGCTCCTTGGAAATCCTATGGAGCAGTTCTACCCTGTCCATTAAGTTTTCTATGACTCAGTTTTGACTCGATGGCAAAGCGTTTTGTTTGATAGCACATTCTCAAAAAAAAAAAAAAAAAAAATGCACTGCTGTTGAGGAGATTCCGACACCTAGTGACCCTATAGGACAGAGTAGAACTGGTTCATAGGATTTCCAAGGCTGTAAATCTTTGTGGAAGACAACGGCCACATCTTTCTCCCATGGAGTGGCTAATGGGTTTGAACCACCCACCTTTCAGCTAGCAGCATAGCAATTTAACCACTGCACCACTAGGGCCCCAACATCTTCTCCTACAGTATAAAATTTACTTAATTATTATGTTTGTGGTCCATCTCTTCCCTTCAAGGAAAGCAAAGGTTTTTACTCTTTTGTTCATCAATGCATTTAGAAGAGAGACTGACACATAGAAGGAAATTTATAAATATTTGTGAAATATATTTTTGCTTACTGTACCCTATGGAGGCACACAGACATGGTTTGAAGCCCATGATGCAATTTATAGGAGCCATGTGATGGAATAAACTGTGTTTTTTTCCATGTCCTATGTACGGCATATTTTACATCTTTGTTCCTCAAGCTGTATTTCAAGGGATTCAACAGTGGAATAACCAGGGTGTAAAATATGGAAGCTAATTTATCAGTTTCAAAGGAATGACTGGACTTGCGTTGCACCTATGTAAAGATTAAAGTCCCAAAGAACAAGACCACCACGGTCAGGTGGGATCCACAGATGGAGAAGGCCTTGTGCCTGCCCTCAGCTGAGTTCATCTTGACAATGGCTACAAAAATGAGCAGACAAGAAACAAGAACTATTAGAAAGGATGAAATCAAATCAATAGCTGCTGAGGTGAGAATGATCAATTCAATTTCAAGTGTGTTTGAGCAGAGCAGAGACACTAAGGGAGGACGGTCACAGGAGAAAAGGCTGATGACTTTGTAGCCACAGAAGGATAAATTAAAAATCTTTATAGTGGCAAGAAGAGAAATAAATGCACTGTAAAGATAGAGGATTGCCACCAGAACCAGTAACACCCTTTGTGACATGATGACTGCGTAGATCAGAGGGTTACAGATGGCCACGTAGCAATCATAAGACATTGCTTACAGAATGAATAATTTACTAATATGAACAAGAGAAAGGAACCTAGGTGTATAGCACAAAAATAATAGGAGATTTTATTTTCATCCACAACAAAATTTACTAATATTTTGGGTCCAAGGGCTATTGGATAACCAAGATCAGTGATAGCCGGGTGTCTGAGAAAAAAGTACATGGATGTTTGTATCTTGGATGTTGATGCCCAAGTTGCCCACCCCTGAGGTCATGTAGATGATGAGGAATAGCCCTAACAATGGCGCCTGCAGCTCTGGGCTGTCTGTGATTCCCGTCAGAATGAACTCATTCAGCACTGTTACATTGTGTTTTTCCATCTTGGTCTACCAGGAAATCTATCCTGGATAGAGACATCAGCATCGTCAATAGGTTTATGTAGTATCATCTGGTGGATTTTTAGTATACAAAGGCAATATGCTAAATGAATAAGATAAATCCAAACTTTCCATCATAGATATATGAAGGTAAAACCACCTCCCACAAATAAAGCATAGATACCTGGAGACAGAGAGAGATGGAAAGAGAGAGAAAGAAATAAGGAGAGAAAGAGAAAGATAACTTGTTATCAACTGGGGACAATTTGCTCCCCAAAGAACGTTTGTCAATGTCTGGGACATTTTGAATGTCGCAACTAGGAGAAGGGTCCTATAGGTATCTAATGGGCCTGGGATGTTACTACACATTCTACTATATACAGCATAACTCCCCACAATAACAAAATTTCTAGGTCACAAGGTCACTAGGGGGGAAGATGAGAAATCCTGATATAGATATACATATAGATACAGATATAAATGTAGATGTAGCTATAGATGCAGATAAAGATACAGGTGTAGGTAGGTGTACATGGAGGTGTATGTGTATGTGTACATGTACTTGTAGGCACATGTATACATGTACTTATAGGCACTTGTGTACATGTACTTGTAGGCACATATGTACATGTAGATGCATATATGTACATATACATGCAAACATACATACAGATGCAGATGCACATGCGTGTACATATACATGTATCTGTACCAGTACACATACATATACAGGGACATGTACACATACACATACATACACATACATACACATACATATACATATATATACATATATACATATATATATATACATATACATATATACATATATATATATACATATATATATACACAGATGGGATCCCTGGTAGAGCAGTGGTTGGTTAAGAGCTTGGCTGCTAACCAAAAAGCCGGCTTTTCGAATCTACCAGCCGCTCTTTGCAATCCCTATGGGGAAGCTCTGCTTTGTTTTACAGGGTCTCTATGAGTTGGAATTGAATTGATGTCAATGGTTTTTTTTTTTTTTACATATATATACGCATAGATATAAGAAGCAAAAATTTAAAAAAATTTTAGATGTTAGACATGAATGGTTACTAAACTTTCTGTCATTTATTTCATGACAATCACATAATGACATTTACAAAATTATAATACATATGTTGATTATACAAATTTTAAAGTGGAAAGTCCCAGAATGTTTGGAAACATTCAATATGCCTTACTTCAAAACATAGTCCAATAGAAGTCCTTGTGCCACAGGTGGTACAGACTGAAACAACATCCTTGACAAGCATTGAACACATGTATTGCCAGGGAAAATCTAATAGATCCTGGTGGCGATTACTGGCCTTATATACAGGGGAATAGCCAAAGTAGTAGACATATGCAGATATAGTCTCTGTTATACCTCCACTTAGGGCTTAAAGAGTAAGATATCTTAAGTTCTTTACCTACACCAGCAAAATGACCACTTTCTTTCATGATTGTTGAAAAAAATAAATGAAGATTAAATGTTTCAATGTGTTTAAGTTATCAGGCCATAACTCTCAAATATCAAAATACAGTGTTTTGTTGTTTTAAAAATGACAACAGCAAGTTATCTGAAAGGAGTTTTCTTTACATATGTAGATGCAAATTCTTCTAGTGCAACCTAGCTTCTATGTCAGGGTTAAGATGATGACCAGGTTGAGTAGTGCCTTATCCATGTAGCTGACCAGAGCCTTTCCCTCCCCCATCATCAAGTCCCTGACTAAAATTGGACCATCAGTGTGCCAGGCTTCTGGATTATATATCTTCTACTTTACTTAAAGCGTTTTAATATAAATGGATTGACTGGTAAACCAAAGGTCAGCAGTTGGAAACCACCAGCTCCTCTGCAGTAGAAAGATGTGGCAGCCTGCTTCCTTAGAGATTTACAGCCTTGGAAATGCTTTGGGGTCACGGATGAGTCAAGATTACCTTAAAGGCAGTGCGTTTTAATACAAATTTACTGAAAATATATCCTAACCTAGGAGTATTTTCATTATAACCAACATATAAGTTGTTTATAACAAATCAGATATATTTTCTCATGAAAAATTTACAATAGTGAGATGAAATTTGAGCAAATGGAGAGAAAGGGAGGTCACTGTCATTGATTTTACAAATGAAGTTTCATTAAGAAATTCCATCTGGATAAAGAAATCCTCTAGTCTCAACTATCATATAGCGCATAATGCATATAAACTTAAGTATATTAAATTAAAATGTATGCACATATCCCTAATAAACCACACATTAAAAAAAAATGCCAGAGAAGGATGAGGATGGCAGTTTACAGTAAAAGCATAAATGGTTTGAAATGATACTACTTACAATGAAAATAGCAGTACCAGCAGCCTCTGAGCCAGGAATAATCAAGCAAGTAGAAAAACACAATAGTATCATATTAAATTATAAAACGGTTACAGCTGAAATATACTGTCTCATATAAAACATTGGTGAAAAAGTTGTGACCTACGCCGACACAATGCCTATGTCGGAAAAGCAACTATTGGTCTCTTCCTGACTAGACAAAGAAGAATGAAGAAAACTGAAAACTAAAGCAATTAGTCCAAAGAACTAATGGGCCGCTTGACTCCCAACATCCTCCAACCTGAAACCAGAAGAACTAGATGGTGCATGGCTACCACTACTGACCACTCTGTCCAGGATCACAATAGAAGGTTGGGGGCAGAATGGGTTAAAAAATGCAGGACAAAATTCAAATTAAACAACAACAAAAAGACCAGATTTACTGGTTTGAAAAAGGCTGGAGAAACCCCTGAGACTATTACCCTAAGACAACCTTCTAACATGAAACTGCAGACACTTCCAGAGGACAGCTTTCAGCCCAATAACAGGTGGGGCTGTTAAGTTAAACAACAACATCTATGAAGGACGTGCCCCCTTAGAACAATCAACTATGGGGGACCAAAAGGAAAATAAGGCGGGAAGGGACAGAGAAGCCTGCCTAATGAAAACAGGGGAGCCAGGGAGGAAATGAAGAGAGTGCTGACACATTTTGTGTAAGAATCTTTGGAAAATTAATTTGCTATGTAAACTTTTGCCTAAAGCAAAACAAAATGTTTTTGTTTTAAATATCAGTAGGTATTACAATTAGGAAACCAACTATCTTCAATGAATGCAATAAAAGCAATGTAAACCTTGTTTAGTTGCAGTAGTGAAAGGGTGAAGAAAAAAGTTCTTATATTGGGTAAGTACTGCTTTTCCTATAAGGTAAGGGAGGATAAGAGGACTTCCTCTCGTCAGCTTTGGAGTTCCATGGAGAACACCAGATTATTTTCCATAGTTCACAATGTTTGTTGAGTATTTAATTCTCATTCTATAAAGCTGTATTCTTTGAGAAAATTATATCTTCTTTCTGCCAGATTCCACCGGAAATTAAAGAATATGGTATATGGTACACTATTATGGTCAAACTAGCTACTTAAAAGTTTCCTAAACTCCAAAAATTGCTTTTCACATCTCAACAAGAAGTGTGAGATGGAAATGTATTTGTTTCCTCATCAAGAGATTAGCAAAAATGCACATCTAAACAGTTATTTAAATATGCATTAAATATTAAATTACACTTGAGAGGAACATAAGAAGGGCCTAGGGTCACTATATAGCTAAGGCTTTTGAAGGACATCAACAATGGTGACCGAATACCTGAACTTCATAATTCTGCTACAGTATTTTTTAATACTGCCTTTACTATCATATATGAGCTCTATTATTCACATAGTTAGAACACCTGGATGGCACAAACAGTTAAGCACTCAGCTACAAACTGAAAGGTTGGGGGATCGAGTCCACTCAGAGGTGCCTAGGAAGAAAGATGCACTTCTGCAAAGCCACAACCATCGAAAGACCTATGATGACAGTTCTCTGACACACATGGGGTAGTTCTGAGGCAAAATTGACTCAAGGACCCTTTTTATTTTTTTTAATATATCTTTGCTTTTGTTTCTTTTTTATTCGTATAGTTATTTATATAAAGTAAAAAGTAAAATACTGTTTAGACTTATAATGCTAATGTTTCATAGGTGCTTATGAGGATTTAGCCTCTGAAACAAAGTGTGAATATTTGGAAAAAAAAAATGGAAGAAAAAGGAAGAGGCATTCTAGTCTCAGGCAATATTGAAAAGTAGAGTACACAGACCTGACTCAGAAATCCTAATATTTTGCAATGAGTTTCCCATTGAATAGCAGTGAGCCCATACAAATATCACTGAAACATTCTGGATATTACTAATACATAGAGATAGTCTATCTTTTTACCTGTAATGAAGTCCCTCTATTGACTCCCCCATTTGTTTCTTAACGTGGCAGAGTGAGAAGAATTTATGGCATTTTTTTCACCCATGGAGATTCTCCCTGAGGAGATGCCAAGCAATTTCTTGATTGTTCCTAAAACACTTGAAAGCTTCATAAAATATCTAGGGGTTGCCTGTTAATGGTCCAGGACAATTTGTATTCACCAGTAAGCAAGTTTACAATCAGACAGTGTGTATACATGCCTGCATTTATCTATTTCATATGTTCTTGCATTTTACTTTTGTTACTTTCCCTTTTGACCACACAGGGCTCTGGATTAAAATATTGTATCTATGTAACAGAACTATCAATATACTCCATTTCTGCAGTGTTCTCTTCAAATGGATGACAAAATAAAGAAGTGCTTAAACACTTTCTTATTAAATTATTTAAAAGACTTAAATGGAATAAAATGAATGTATTGTGCATATGTGAGCTATCACTTCCTAGTTTGCTGTTGTTATTGTTGCTGTTTCTGCTATTGTCCAGGGCTATTTGTTTGTTAGCTTTGTTTCCCACCTCAGGAACAGAAATAATACCCTTGCTTCTCATTTCATGGTCGATTACCATCATCAGTCTGCTTAAGAATGTTGCTTCTTTGTTTTATTTTCCTTTATTATATTTCAATATTTTATGTTTTTCCATCCTGTCCAATCCTCATTCCAAAACATCTTTCTTGCCTTCATACATATCTGGCTGTGCCTCACATATGCTCTACCGTATCAATACACCCTCGTGTCTTAGGCTGAGTTCTCTAGAGAAGCAAAACCAGTAAAGTGTATAAATATTTATATATATGTATATACATAAAGAGGTTTATATCAAGGGAATGGCTGTAGAGGCTGGAAAGTGCCAAGTCCATGGGTCAGGATAGAGGTTTCTCCTGATTTATGTAGATTCAGGGGCTGGGTGCCCCAACAGCTGCAGGTCAGACAACAGGACTCTTGCTCATGGGCTGAAGTTCTGTGAATCCCAAGATCAACAGGCAAGACTTCAAGCAATCTGCTGCATCAAATTCCCAAGAACCAGAAGTCTGCAGGATCCAGAGCAAGGAAAAGCCAACAAACCTTGCCAGAATGTCTACTTACATTTCATGCAAGCCACATGTATCAACTGGTTAGCTACTCACAGCAGATCTCATCATGGAGGTGATTACAACATCATAGGACTGCCATACCCCTGAGAATCAGCCCAGCCAAGTTGACATACAACTTTAACTGTCACACCTTGTAAAGTGTGATATTTTATGTGTAATATTTTATTATGAATATACATTTATCATGCTATAAATCTTCTTGATGCATTTTAAATGTAATGTACCATTTATGCTTTTTTGCTTATTTTGTGATATAGAATGTATATATATGTACATATGCGTATATATACATGTATTATATATACAATTTTTTTTCAATGTTTACGCACTCACTACTAAACGAAAATTTGTCAGTTTGAACCCACAAGCCATTATGGGGAGAAAAGCCCTGGCCATCTGGACCCATAAAAATTACAGCATAGTTAACCTTTGGGGCATTTCTACTGTGTCTTATAAACTGAGAATGTGAATCTCAGCTGACTCAAAGACATCTAACAAAACAAAAATTGTTTACTGATGATATTTTGTTGTCTCCAACAGAAAAGTGTCTGACGTTCTTGCTTTGTGCATGTCATCAGGAAAGACCAGTTTCTGGAATCGTACATCAAATTTGGTGAAATAGAGGATGAAACGGAATGAAGGAAACCCTCCATGAGCTGGAGTGACACAGTGGCTATACCAATGGACACAAACATACCAAGGATTGTGAGGAGAGCACGGGGCCAGGCAACATTTTGTTCTGTTTTCCATAAGGTCACCATAAGTTGTAGTCAACTCAAGGGCAGATAACAACGACCTTTTGAGATGGACTTTTTTCACTTCACATGACTCTATTCAGGATCCTCCTCACTGTTGTGTGCATCATTAATTTGTTTCTTTATTGCTGAGTATTATCTCATGTATGGATTTACTACAATTTGCTTAACAATTTACCCATCGAAGGATATTGTGTGTTGTTATCAGTTTTTAGCTATTATAAGTAAAGTTTCTATGAACATTTTTTTCTTTCTTTTTTTATTGTGATTTAGGCGAAACTTTACAGAGCAAATTAGTTTCTCATTAAACAGTTAATACATAAATTGCTTTGTGACACTGACTGACAACGTTGTGAAGTATTAGAACTTTTCCTTTCTTCACCCTAGGCTCTCTGTTTCCATTCATCCACTTTTCCTGTCCCTTCCTGCCTTCTCATCTTTGCTTTTGGGCTGCTGTGCCTATTAGTCTTCTATACATGATTGCACTATGAATTATGTCCCTCAAGTGTGTTATTCTGGCCCCAGAGACCTGTTGAATCTCTGGCTGAACGATGAGCCTCATGAGTGACTACAGTGCTGAGTGTATAGTGTGTCCATGGGCAATACTGTTGGGGTTCTCCAGTCTCTGTCAGACCAGTAAGGCTGGTCTTTTGTGTGTGCGTGTGTGTTTGTGTGTGTGTGTGTGTGATGTTTAATTTTATTCTACATTTTTCTCCCATTCTGTCTGGGACCCTCTACTGTGATGCCTGTCAGAGCAGTTGGTGGTGGTAACCGGGCACTTTCTAGTATTTCTCCACTCAGTCTGGTGGAGATTGTTGTAATTGTGGTCCCTTAGTCCTTTGGACTAATCTTTTCCTTGTGTCTTGTCTTCTTCATTCCCGTTTGCTCCGGTCAGGATGGGTTCAGTAGATGTACCTTTGATGGCCACTCGCATGGTTTTAAGACCCTAGTCTCTACTCACCACAGTTGAATGTAGAATATTTTCTTCATAGACTATGTTATGCCAATTGAGCTAGATGTAACCTGAGAGCATGGTTTCCTGCCCTCAGCACAGTAGTTAAGTCTCTCAGGGCATTTGGATGTCTGTGAAGCTTCTACGACGTTGCACTCGTCAAGTTATGAGGACCTACCCACTATTGTGTACTGTCTTATACTTCACCAAATTTACTACTTATCTACTAATTTGTGTATGGGTTCTTGTATGACCGTAGGTTTTGTTTCTCCGGGATAAATATCTAAGTGTGAGCTGTTTTATTTTGACAAATTCCAATTTATTGGTTTGTACTTTTCATCAGTGTATTTGCATGTAACAATAATTCAATAGATTTCATTTTTGAGTGGCATTCATTTTCTCGAACATACCACAATTTATTCATTCTCAAGTAGGTAAACAGTTGGATTGATTCTAGTTTTTGAATATTACAAATAAATTTGTAATGGACATTTGTATACATGTCTTTATAAGGAAAAATGCTGTCCATGCCTCTTTTTAGATATATATGAATAAAACGGCCCAATTTTATGGCAAAACTGGTTAGCTTTCTGAGACCCTGATGTTTAAAACAAATTATTTTTAATATAATTGTATCATTTTAATTTTCCACTAGCAGTTTATGACTATTCTGGCTCCTTCACGTACTTACCAACTACCCGATATTCTAATAGATGTAAACAGTTATATCATTAATGTTTTAACTTGAAATTCATTAATTAAGAATGATGCTGAGAATTTTTATATGATTTTTTGCCAGCTGCATATTTTCTTTGGAAAAGGTATTGTTCATTTTTATAACCATTTTTGTAGACCGTTTCTTTCCTTTTTCTTTTTTTTTCAGTTTTGAAAACTCTGTATATATTATGGATACAAGCCCTTTGTGAGATATATTATTGGAAAATATTTTCTCCCAAAATATAACTTGTTTTTTTTATGTGTCTTTTGAGGAGCAGAAGTTGTAAAATTTGTGTGGTAAAACGTTTTATGAATTTTGCTTCTCATGATTGTTGTAGGTGACTGTGCTGATATAACGGAATTCCACATGTGGATGGATGGCTTTAAAAAACAGAAGTTTATTCTCTCACCATTTACCCTTTGCTGTTGAGTCAATTCTGGCTCATCTCACAGTTTAGGAAGCTAGAAATGCGAATCCAGGACACCAGCTCCAGGGGAAGGCTTTTTATCCCTGTTGGCTCTGGGGAAATTTCCTCGTCATCAACCTTCCCCTGATCTAGGAAATTCTCAGCTCCCGGACTCCAGGTCTAATGGATGTGCTCCATTACTGGTGATTCTTTCTTGGTGGCATAAGCTCCTACTCCTTTCTGCTCCTTTTACGCTTTTATACCTTAAGAGAGATTCACTCAAAATACATCCTAATCCTGTGGGTTGAGTCCTTTCTCATTAACATAGCTGTCTCTAATCCTGCCTCGTTAACGTCGTAGAGGTTAGGATTTACAACACATGCGATAATCACATCAGATCGCAAAATGTTGGACAAGGACACTATACTGGGAATCCTGGCAAGCCAAGTTGAAGCATGTTTTGGGGGGACACAATTCAATGCATTAGCAGTGTTTTATTTAAGAAATCCCCAGATATATCTACATAGTAAATGCCAACCCACTTAAAATTCAGACAGGCTCTTCTTTTTGTTTTTTAAGTGACCACTAACCTGAAAGCAAAGTCACAAAGAAATGCTAAGTTAACTTTTTAATACAGTAACTCTATTGAAGGCCCTATTAGATTTCATACATGTCATCTAAGAGTAAAAAGAGTTTCACCTCTTCCTTTCCAATCTGCATGCTTTCTATTTACTCATTTTTTAATGGCCTTATCATGTTTTCTAGAACATCCACTAAAAAGTCTGATAAATTTGGTAAAGGTAGATTATTTACATGTTGTGCTTCTGGTCTTCCTAAGAATTTATTCAATCTTTCATACCTGTGTGATGGCAGCTGTAGGTTGATCATGGGTGCACTCTATCAGTTTGAGGAAGATCCATGTTAATCTTGTTGGTAGATGTGGTTAGTTGCCTGTCGAGTCAGTTCTAATTCATAGCCACTGTATGTACAAAAGAATGAAACACGCCCAGTCCTGCATTATTCTCACAATCATTGTTATGCCTGAACTCATACTCGGAGCCACTGTGTCAGTCCTTCTCTTAATGGTCTTCATTTTTTTCACTGACATCCTACTTTATTGTTGCTGTTGTTAGGTGCCTTTGAGTTGATTCTGACTCATAGCGGCCCTATGTACAACAGAAAAAACACTACCTGGTCTTGCACCATCCTCACAATTATTACGCTTGAGCTTATTGTTGCAGCCACTGTGTCAATCCACATTAGTGGTCTTCCTTTTTTGTTGTTGTTGTTGTTGTTGACCCTGTACTTTACCAAGCGTGATGTCCTTCTCCAGGGACTGATCCTTCCTGATAACATGTCCAAAGTACATTAGATGAAACATCACCATCTTTACTTGCAAGGAGCATTCTGGTTGTACTTCTGCAAGCCGGATTTGTTCATTCTTGTGGCAGTCCAAGGTATATTCAATGTTCTCCCCCAACTTCACAATTTGAAGCAATTCAAAGGTGCCCATTTTTCTTTGTTCTTCTTTATTCACTGTCCAGCTTTTGCATGCATATGACACAATTGAAAACACCATGACTTGGGTCAGACAGACCTTAGTCTTCAAGGTGACATCCTTGCTTTTCAACACTGTAAAGAGGTCTTTTGCAGCCAATTTGCCCAATTCAATGCATCGTTTGATTTCTTCACTGCTGTTTCCATGCCTGTTGATTGTGGATCCAAGTAAAATGAAATCTCTGATAATCTCAATCTTTTCTCCATTTATCAAGATGTTGGCTACTGGTCTAGTTGTGAGGATTTTTGTTTTCTTTATGTTGAGGTGTAATCTATCCTGATGGCTGTGGTCTTTGATCTGCATCAGTAAGTGCTTCAAGTCCTTTTTCACTTTCAGCAAGCAAGAGAGTGTCATCTGCATATAGTAGGTTGTTAATTAGCCTTCCTCCAATACTGATGCCCCATTCTTCTTCATATAGTCCACCTTCTCAGATTATTTGTTCAGCACACAGATTGAATAGGTATGGTGAAAGATATAACCCTGACACATCTTTCCTGGCTTTAAACCATGCAGTATTCCCTTGTTCTGTTTGAACGACTGCCTCTTGGTCCATGCACAGGTTCCTCATGAGAACAATTAAATGTTCTGGAATTCTCATTCTCCACAATGTGATCCATAGTTTGGCATGATCCACACAGTCGAATGCCTGAGCATAGTCAATAAAAGACAGGTAAATATCTTTCTGGTATTTTCTGCTTTCAGCCAGGATCCATCTAACATCAGGAATGATGTCCCTGGTTCCATGTCCTCTTCTAAAACTGGCTTGAATTTTTGGCAGTTCCCTGTCGATATACTCCTGCAGGTGTTTTTGAATGATCTTCAGCAAAATTTTGCTTACGTGTGATATTAGTGATATTGTTGGGTAATTTCTGCTTTCAGATGGGTCACCTTCGTTGGAGATAGGCATAAATAAGAATCTCTTCCAATTGCTTGGCCAGTAGCTGTCTTCCAAATTTCTTGGCATAGATGAGTGAGCACTTCCAAGGTTGTAACCCTTTGGTATTTTGTCAATTCCTGGAGCCTTATTTTTCATCAGTGCCTTCAGTGCAGCTTGGACTTCTTCCTTCAGTACCATCAGATCCTGAACAAATATTACCTCCTTAAATGGTTGAACATCACCGAATTCTTTTGGTATTGTGACTCTGTGTGTTCCTTCCATTTTCTTTTGATGCTTTCTAGTAATATAATATTTTCCCTGTAGAGCCTTCAGTATCGCAACTTGAGGCTTGAAATTTTTCTTCAGTTCATTCAGCTTGAGAAATCCTGAGCATGTTCTTTCCTTTTGGATTTCTATTTCCAGGTCTTTTTACATATCATCATAATACTTTACTTTGTCTTCTTGAGCTGCCCCTTGAAGTTTTCTGTTCAGCTCTTTTACTTCATCATTTCTTCCTTTTGCTTTAGCTACTCGACCTTCAAGAGCAAGCTTCAGAGTCTGACTTCCATTTAGGTCTTTTCTTTCTCTCCCATCTTTTTAGTGACTTCTTGCTTTCTTTATCTATGATGCCCTTTGTGTCATTCCACAACTTGTCTTACCTTTGGTAATTAGTATTGAAGACATCAAATGTACTCCTGCAATGGTCTCTAAATTCATGTGGGATATACTCACGGCCATACTTTTGCCTTGTTCTGACCGATAATATTGAGCTTTTCCATCATCTGTTTCCACAGACGTAGTAGATGTAGTAGATTTAGTTCCTGTGAATTCCATCTGGAGAGGTCCTTGTTGGTGAAAAATGTTATTTTCAGTGAAGAAGCCGTTGGTCTTGCAAAATTCTCTCCTATGATCTCTGGCATCATTTCTATCACCAAGGCCATATTTTCCAACTACCATTCCTTCTTCTTTGTTTCCAACCTTTACATTCTAATCAGCAGTAATTATCAGTGCAAACTGATTGCATGTTCAATCAATTTCAGGCTGCAGAAGTTGGTAAAAATCTTCAATTTCTACATCTTTGGTCTTAGTGGTTGGTTCATAAATTTGAATAATAGTTATATTAACCGGTCTTCCTTGAAGGCAGGTGGATATTATCACTGACAAAGTTGTAGCGCAGGATGGATCTGGAAATGTTCTTTTTGGAGATGAATGCAAAGCCACTCCTCTTCAAGTTGTCATTCTTGGCATAGTAGACGATATGTTTGTCTGATTCAAAATAGCCAATACTAGTCCAATTCAGCTCACTAATGCTTAGGGGTTCTTACTACATGCACTTCACATTTCTATTATTAATGGGTGCTTGCAGCTGTTTCTTCACTTTTTCAGTCCTGCCACATCAGCAAATGAAGGTCCCAAAAGCTTGAATCCATCCACTTGATTAAGGTTGACTCTACTTTGAAGAGTCAGCTCCTTCCCAGTCATATTTTGAATGTCTTCTAACCTGAGGGGCTCATTTTCCAGCACTATATCAGACAATGTTCCACTGCTATTCTTACGGTTTTCATTGGTTAATTCTTTTCAGAAGTAGCCTTCCAGGTCCTTCTTCCTAGTCTGTCTTAGTCTAGAAACACAGCTGAAACCTGTCTGCCATGGATGACCCTGCTGGTATTTGAATACCAGTGGCAGAGCTCCCTGTATCACAGCAACACACAAGCCCCCGCAGTACAACAAATTATACTTATCTTAAAATTTTTGTCTTTTTTGGATACCGGAAAAAAAAAAAAAAAAAAGTGCATTTTGAACCCGCTACTTCAAAACATTGTCTTATGAAAACCTATGATTATAGATGGTCCAGGATGGAACAGTCAACATATTAGACAGATTTTGAATAGATACTGTCATGAATTGAATTGTGTCCCCCCAAAAATATCTGTCAACTTGGCTAGGTCATGGTTCCCAGTATTGTATGATTGTCTACAATTTTATCATCTGATGTGATTTACACATGTTGTAAATCCTATCATTATGGTGTAATAAGTTGAATTAAAAAAAAAAAAGATTGCTTAGCAGCAGTTATAATGATGAGATTACAAGATTAGATTGTGTCTTAAGCCAATCTCTTCTGAAATATAAAAAGAGAGAAGCTAGCAGAGAGACATGGGGACCTCATACCAACATGAAAGCAGTGCCAGGAGCACAGCAAGTCCTTTGGACCGGAGGTTGTTTTGCTGACATGCTCTCAGGGCAAGGGAGACTGAGGACAAGGACCTTCCTCCAGAGCAGACAGAGAGAGAAAGCCTTCCCCTGGAGCTGGCGCCCTGAATTTGGGCTTTTAGCCTACTAATCTCTGAGAGAATACAATTCTCTTTGTTAAAGCCATTCACTTGTGGTATTTCTGTTATAGCAGCACTAGACGACCAAGACAGATTTATCATTTCATATATATGTATATATCTCTATATAGAGAGAGATACAGATAAATTGATTACAATGGAGCTTATTTGTCTTTATACATGAAAACATCACCAGAGCTATATTTATATAGATAAAGCCTCTGCTATACCTTCACTCGTAATGCATACAAAGTGGTACTTTGGGCAAATAACATAAGTTATATGAATCTGCTTATCCCCACTTGAAAAATCATATTCCAACATTTTTTTGGCAGCGTTGTCAGGAAGTGTAAATGAGAATTAAAAGCTTGAATGTGTCTATGATACATGAAAATAACTGTAGTGTGTCCCTAGTATTATTTGTCTATCTACTTACCTACCTACATACCTGCCTGTTAGTGTGTCTCTCATCTATCAATCTATCTATCACCTATCTATCTACCATCTTCCCTATCTAGCTGTATATCTATCATGTATTTGTCTATCATCATCTATATTTTTTTGGATGTTGACAGTAATAACTTAAAATAATTTTTTTGTTACTGTTAATTGTTTTGATCTTTAGACTGTGACTTAAGCTCTTTGTGATGATTTTCATGAATAGATTCATTATGACCCTGTCCTTGTAACTGACCCAGCCCCATATTCTGTAACACCAGTTCTATGACTGAAGCTTCCAAAAGTGCCATACTTTACATTACATTTTGTTTGTCTACTTAAATTATTTTCTCCTCCAATTGGACATTTGTATTATAACTGACACATTCTAAGTTTTTTTTTAACAAGCCAGATTCATATTTTTTTTCTTTTTGAGAAACCCAGCATATATATGAAGAAATCTGAACAAATAGTGAAACATTGATCTCATAAACACTTCCTTGTAAAACAAACAAACAAAAAAAAACCTCTGTTTTTTATGAAAAAAAGTTTATAATCTCTCTATATGACACAATAGCATAGGAGAAAGGGAAAACATGCTGATGATGGCATACATGTAACTTAATGGAAGTTATTAAAATCTGCCTGAACATGAAGCATCTTCCATTAAACATCGGAACTCCTATGTGCCAGGAGATATCACAGATCAATTTAAGTATAATTTTTAAAAACTGCATCTGAATGTACCACAGATTTTTTTAAAAATACAATAGCCCTACAGGTTAAGGTAACAGAATGGTTGGTTTAAAACTTTGTGAGCCCTGCCTATGTTCGTTCGATAAATCAATCGATCGATCTATCTATATCTATCTATCTATCTATCTATCTATCTATCTATCTATCTATCTATCTATCTATCTATCTATCTATCTATCTATCTATCTATCTATCTATCTATCTATCTATCATCTATCTGTCTGTCTGCCTGCCTGCCTGTCTGTCTCTCTATCTCTCTCTCTCTATCGCTTTATCTCTCTCTCTCTCTCCCTCTATCCCTCTATCTCTCTATCCTTCTATCCCTCTGTACCTCTATCTCTCTACCATCTATCTATCTCTATCTATCATCTATCTATCTATCATCTATCTATGTATCTATCTATCATCTATCATCTAATCTATCATCTATCTATCTATCTATCTATCATCTATCCATCATCATCTATCATCTAATCTACCTATCTATCTGGCATATATCAATTCCTGAACACTATGAGCAGTCTCTGAGTAAACTATTAGCAAACAAATGCAGAAATTAAATTTCATAGCATTAATTATAAAAATGAATACATGAAGTCCACATTTATCTCATATAAAACATATTAGGAATAATGGTGGAAAGCAGACAGAATTGAATAAAAAATGTGGCCTTGAAAATGTCACTAAAACACTCTCAATGTCAGTAAAACATGTTACCGCATAAAAATTTTTACCTTTTACCTGTATTTAACCTGTTTGACACCCCATGGGATTCTTAGCATGGCATAGTGGGAACAACTTGAAGCTTTCTCTCAGCATTTAAGGCTCTCCCTGAGGAGACACCAAGCAATGTGTTAATTATGTTTGAAGCACTTGAAAACTTCAGAACATATCTAGTGTGTCTGTTAATTTTCTAAATGATTTGTATTCACCAGTGATTTTCTTTTAGGTATATCCATTCATTTATTCTCAGTTAACTTTCAACTTGTGCTGCCCAGGGAGCTGGATTAAAATATTTTACCTTTAGGACAGACCACTCAGTATTCCCCCATTTCCATAATGTTGTCATAAGGAATAAAATTAGCAAATTTCATCTTATGATATATCATTTCTTGGTGCTTTTTCTGTATTTTCACTTTTTTTATTATTATGCTTTAGGTGAAAGTTTACAGTTCAAGTTAGTTTCTCATACAAAATTTATACATATGTTTTTATGTGACCTTAGTTGCTACAAATATAATGTGAATGCACACTCCCCCTTTCCGCTCTTGATTTCCTGTGTCTGTTCCACCAGCTCTTGCCCCTTTCTGCCTTCTCATCTCGCCTCCAGACAGAAGTTGCCCATTTAGGCTCATGTATGTACACGAACTAAGATGCACTCTCTTCACCAGTATTATTTCATGTTTTATAGTCCCGTCTAATCTTTGTCTGAAGAGTTGGCTTTCGGAGTAGTTTTAGTTCTGCGTTAACAATAAGTCCGGGGGCCATGTCTTCTGGGGTTTCTCTAGTCTCAGTCAGACCATTAAGTCTGAATTTCATGAATTTGAGTTCTGCACCTCATTTTTCCTCTGCTCCTTCAGGAACTCTCAGTTGTGTTCCATGTCAGGGAGGACATTGGTGGTAGCTGGCCACCATCTAGTTCATCTGGTCTCAGGCTGATGGAGTCTGTGGTTTATGTGGCCCATTTTGTCTCTTGGGCTAATATTTTCCTTGTGTCTTCGGTGTTCTTCATTCTCTTTGCTCCCGGTGCATTGGGACTAACTGATGCATCTTAGATGGCTTCTCACAAGTTTTTAAGACCCCAGATGCCACTCACCAAAGTAGGATGCAGAACATTTTCTTAATAAGCTTTGTTTTGCCAATTGACTTAGATATCCCCCAAAACCATGGTCCTCAGACACCCACCCCTGCTATTCTGTCCCTTAAAGTGTTTGCTTATGTTCAGGAAACTTCTTAGCTTTTGGTTTAATCCGGTTGTGCTGACTTTCCCCGTATTGTATATTGTCCTTCCATTCACCTTAGATAATTCTTATCTACTATCTGGTGGCTTAGTGCTTAAGTGCTACGGTTACTAACCAAAAGATCAGTGACTCAAATCCACCAGATGCTCCTTGGAAACTCTATGGGGCAGTTCTACTCTGTCCTATAGGGTTGCTATGAGTTGGAATCGACTTGACGGCAGTGGGTTTGATCTAGTTAGTGAATTCCCCATTCCTCCCTCCCCACCCTTGTAACCATCAAAGAATATTTTCTTCTGTGTTTAAACCTTTTCTTGAGTTCTTACAAAAGTGATCTTATACAATATTTGTCCTTTTATGACTGACTGATTTCACATAGCATAACGTCTTCCAGATTCACCCATGTTGTGAGATGTTTTTGGGAATTCATCATTGTTCTTTATTGTTGAGCAGTATTCTGTTGTGTGAATACAGAATAGTTTGTTTATCCATTCATCCATTGATGGGCACCTACACTGTTTCCATCTCTTTGCTATGGTGAACAGTGCTGCAATGAACATAGGTGTGCACATATCTACTTTTCCAATGGCTTTTATTTTTCTAGGATATATTCTAAAGAGTGGAATTGCTGGATCGTATGGTACTTTTATTTCTAGATTTTTTTTTAAAAATTAAGGAGGTGCCAAATCTATTTCCAAGGTGATTGTACCATTTTACATTCCCACCAGCAGTGTATAAGTGTTCCAGTCTCTCAACAACCTCTCCAACATTTATTATTTTGTGTTTTTGGATTAATAATAGTCTTGTTGGGGTGAGATGGTATCTCATTTTAGTGTTGATTTGCATTTCTGTAATGTCTAAAAATGATTGTGAGCATTTCCTCATGTATCTGTTAGCCACCTGAGTGTTTTCTTTGCCGAAGTGCCTGTTCATATCTTTTGCCCATTTTTTAAATTGGGTTACTTTTTTTTTGTTGTTGAAGTTTTGCAGTATCATCTAGGTTTTAGAGATTCGACCCTGTTCAGGTATGTTATACCTCCAAATTTTTTTTTTCCCAGTCTGTAGGCTGTCTTTTTATTCTTTTAGTGAAGTCTTTTGATGAGCATAAATGTTTGATTTTTAGGAGCTCCCAGTTATCTAGTTTCTCTTCTGCTGTTTGTCCATTGTTAGTAATGTTTTAAACACAGTTTATGCCATGTATTAGGGCCACTATCATTGTCCCTAATTTTTCTTCCATGATCTTTACCATTTTAGATTTTATATTTAGGCTTTTGATTCATTTTGAGTTAGTTTTTGTGCATGGTGTGAGGTATGAATCTTGTTTCTTCTTTTGCACGTGGATATCCAGTTATGCCAGTACCATTTGTTAAAGAGGCTGTCTTTTCCCTGTTTATCAGACTTTGAGCCCTTGTGAGATATCAGCTGCTGACAGGTGGATAAACTTATGTCTGGATTCTCAATTCTGTTCCTTTGCACTGTGTATCCATTGTTGTACCAGTACTAGGCTGCTCTGAATACAGTGGATGTATAATAGGTTTTAGAACCACTTAGCATGTGATTCTTCTCCAGTAGTGCTTTACTTATCCGGGGTCTGTTCCTTTACCATACGAAGTTGGTGATTTGCTTCTCCATCTCATTAAAAAATGCCATTTGAATTGGGGTTGGGATTGCATTTACTCTGTAGATCGCTTTGGGTGGAATTTATGTTTTCACAATGTTGAGTCTTCCTATCTGTGACAAAGGTAAATTTTCCACTCGGGGAGATCTCTTTTGGTTTCTTGCAACAGTGTCTTGTGGTTTTCTTTGTATAGGTCTTTTACATATATAGTTAGATTTATTCCTAAAGTATTTTCTGTTCTTGGGGAGCTATTGAAATGGTATTACTTTGGTGACTTCCTCTTCAAAGTTTTATTTGTTGGTGTCAGCAATCCAACTGATTTTTGTACCTTTATCTCATATGTTGACCTTTTGCTGAAATCTTCTATTAGTTTCAGTAGTATTCTTGTGGAGTCCTTGGGGTTTTCTGTGTATAAGATCATATCATCTGCAAATAAGTATACTTTTAATTCATCCTTTCTGATTTTGATGCCCTTTATTTCTTTTTCTTTCCTAACTGCTCTGGCTAGGACCTCCACTACAATGTTGAATAAGCACAGTGTTAAAGTGCTTCCTTGTCTGGTTCCTGTTCTAAAGGGAAATGCTTTCTGACTCTCTCCATTTAGGCTGATGTTGGCTGTTGGCTTTGCATAAATGCCCTTTATTATGTTGAGGAATATCCTTTTTTTCCCTATTTTGCTGCAAGTTTTTTTATCAGGAATGGATGTTGGACTTTGTTAAATGCTTTTTCTGCATCAATTGATAGGATCATTTGTTTCTTATCTTTTGTTTTAATTATGTGTTGGATTCCATTGATTGTTTTTCTAATGTTGAACCATCCCTGCATACCTAATATGAATCCCACTTTGTCGTTGTGAATAATTTTTTGATATGTTGTTGAATTCTATTGGCTAGAATTTTGTTGAGGGTTTTTGCATCTATGTTCATGAGGGATATAGGTCTGTAATATTCTTTTTTTGTGGTGTCCTTTACCTTGTTTTGGTACCAGATTTATTCTGGCTTCATCGAATGAATTCAAGAGTACTTCATCCTTCTGTATGCTCTGCAATACCTTTAGCAGTAGTGGTATTAACTCTTCACTGAAAGTTTGGTAGAATTCTCTAATGAACCTGTCAGGGCCAGGGCTTTATTTTTGTAGGGAGTTTTTAAATTACCTCTCCATCTCTTCTTTTGTTATAGGTTTATTTAGTTTTTCTACCTCTGTTTGTGTTAGTTTAGGTAGGTAGTGTGTTTTTAGAAATTTGCCCATTTCCTCTAGATTTTCAATTTTGTTGGAGTAAAATCTTTCATAGTATTCTGTTATGATTCCAAGGTCTATCATGAGGTACAATATTGTCAGTGATATGATAATACTCATGTACCAAAAAAAGAAGACCAGTTAATACTGTTATCACTCAAATTTACTCAACCAGTTCCAAAGATGATTTATCAACATATGATATCTGAATTCATCAAAATTTCATTCAAAAGCCATTGCTAATTACTAGTTATTAGAATGTGAAAGCTGGAAAAAAAGAAGAATCGCTAGAAGGACAATATGGTGATAGAAACGATGCAAGAGATTGCATGTACAAATACAGCAAGACCAACAAATTCTTCATTACAAATAGCTTTTTTCAACAAAAGAAATGGAGACATATATGTGGTCTTTGCCAGAAAGAATACACAGGAATCAAACTGAGTACACCTATGGAAAGAGATGATGGAGAGGCTCAATATCATCAGTCAGAACAAAGCCAGGCACCAACCATGGAACTGACAATTGATTGCTCATATGCAAGTAAAATTTAAAGCTGAAGAAAACTAGAGCAGGTCCACGACAGCCAAAATATAACTTTGAATATATCCTGCCTAAAATTAGAAATAATTCCAAATATTGATTTGTCATTTTGAACACTAACGACTGCAGATTAAAAAGCTTTGGATGTTATCAAGAACATCAGACCTGAAGAAATTGAAATATCATTAAAAGACAAGAAAGAAAGAGGAAACCAAATGGATGTCAAAAGGTACTCTGACACTTGTTTTTAAATGTAGAGTAGCTGAAGCAAAAGAAGAAATAAAGTTGAAGGGCTGAACAGCAGATTTAAAAGGGAGGCTCAAGAAGACAAATTAAAATATTATGATGAAATGTGCTAAGACCTGGACTTAAAAAACCAAAAGGGAAGGACATGTTTGACCTTTCTCAAGTTGAAAGAATGGAAGAAAAAATTCAATATATGTGAGTAAGTTTTATGGTATGTTATTTATATCTCAATAAAAGGATTTAAAAATAAAAGTAACAAGAAAAAATCCAATTTATCTGACTTTCTGGATGTGAAATAAAAGATATATCCATGTATAAAGCACTTTAAAAGATGCAGAACAGAAACTCACTTGAGTAGGAATTAAATGTCTTTATTTTTTTTTATGATTAGAAAAATCATGAAAATTTAATGACTTTGAAAAAATAAAACCTTGAAAAAAATTCTTATGTTTTAATTCTATGTCAATTATTTCATATAAGTTTAGAATTTCCATAGAGTCAATTGCTTGTTATGGTCATAAAAGACCTCCATTAAAAAGTGAGTTTTAAAAATGAAAATATTTCCTATGAGAGAATAAATGTTGAATTTTTATTGTGTCTACTCTAGGGTTGACTGATTTCTATTGCTCCAAGTAATAAATGAATATTTTGAGGTAAGAATTATATAAATAGACAGGCACACCTGATCTTATACTTTCCTGTTATTTCATATATTGTGCATTTTGCTGGTATGTAAGTAATAAAAATAAATAATTTTTTTTAATATTATATTAAATATTTGTATTCTTCTCATCAAGGAGACTATACAGGTTTGTTATTGTTAGTTTCTGTTGTATACAGGCAAGACTGGCTATAATTATGAGATGAACTTCTTCTAGAACATGACACAGTGGAAACTGGGAGAAACACCACATGTTGCAGTGAAGGGCATGCCCCTCACAGTTTTAGGATGTGCTATTCACATATGCTAGAAATTAGAATATCACTCTTCCTGTAACTTGACACCTGAGACTTCTTCTCCTAAGCATTTGTGTTCCCCTTTCCACCAGTTTACTCTTTCTCCATGGAATCCCCCAGCATATGTAGTACCAATTTGTCAATTCCCTCAGTCCCCTCTGTTTAGTGGTAACTTTCTGTAATAGAAAAATCATAAGCAGGTACTATTTGACACTTGGTGAGAGGGTTCAGTCCTTGGAGAAGGACATCATGACTGGTATAGTAAAGGGTCAGTTAAAAATAGGAAGACAGTCAACGAGATGGATTGACAGTGACTGCAACAATGGGCTCAAAGATAGCAAAGATGGTGAGGTAGTGCAATACAAGACACTCTTTCGTTCTGTTGTTCTTGGGGTTTCCTTGATCAGTATTAACTCCAGGCACCTAACAGAAACAAGTATTAAGATTATTGGTGGTCATTAAATATTTTAATGAATCACAGAGTATTTCTTACTGTGACTGTAATAACATTTAACTTGTATATCAAGCTCCTCAGTATTTTCCTGTTCTTTCTCTTTCTCTCTCTTATTTTCAGGAGCTCCTTCAAGGAAAAACTGTATAAGTGGATTAGACAAATTTCTTTTCTTTTCATGGATATCACTGAGTTACATGTTTTTCCTTTTGGTCTCGATGATTACTGTTGTGGGAAGCTCTCCAATCTTTACATTAATCTTGGCAATACCCAATATATTGCACATCTACAGATGGCTCTTTCACATCTTATGCTACATAAAAGGCAAAACATAGAACTCCATGGTGCCCAACTTTCACAATTGCATGTAGTGCTTCTGTCTCTCTTCATTGTATCATCTAGAAATTCTTTTCACAGGCATGTAATGAAACACTCAATAAGTAAATGCATCACTCAAACATTAGCTCAAGAAAAAGGCTTTATTTCATTTAAAAAAAGAAAGAGAAAAAGAAAATGAAAAAAAAAAAAATCCAGTATTGGGGATTGATGGCTCTCATTTGTTCAAGTAGCTCAGCAAAATCAAAGTTAATGCATCTGGCAATCTTTTGTCCTTAAATTACATTTTCCCCAAATTGAAGTTCACACCGCATCAAAGTACAGGAAGCAGATGATGATGGCAAATAAATCTTCTCACAGACCTCATTTTTTAAGGAAGTAACATCAGTCCTTTCTTTGTTTTTAAAAGGTGGCTGAACTTCTCAAGGCAAAAGTCTGCAAATCATTTCTTAAAATGGAAACTTCCTTGTTTATTTATTTATAACATCTTCCTTACTAAACCAAAAAAAACAAACCCATGCAGTCCAGGTGATTCCAACTCCTAGTGACCCTACAGGACAGATTAGAACTGCCCCCTAGGGTTTCCAAAGAGATGCTGGTGGGTTCCAGTGGCTGACCCTTGGGTTACCAGATGAGCTGTAACCACTGTGTCACCGTGGCACCTGTTCTTTACTACTTTATGATAATTCCCGATACCTGCCCCTGGGCCTTTATTATAAACCTGCTCAGACTATGTAATGCATCCACATTGTGATGTTGTCCCATTATGTAGTTCGAACAAATCATACATCCAAAGGAATCAGTTAGCTTGCTGTATGAGTGTACTAATTCATTGTCTCTATGGAATTTATTTTCTCTCCCAGACATTGTGCTAGGCATTCACTACTTTTTGAACCTCACTGCTATTTCTCTTCTTTTAATTTGATATGCTCCGTCACCTCAGGGATGACATCATTAAAGCAGAAAATTGACATTAAGAAGTTATTTACACTGGCTGTTCTGAAACTGGAGCTTGGAGCAAGACCATGTTTGAAACTTGATTCTAATGCTTAAGACCACATTGAACTTGGACTATTTATTTACCATTTGTTAGTTGAACTTGGGTAATTTATTTACACTTTCTGAACCTCCCTTTTATCATCAAAAATATCTAAATATTAATAGAACCTGCCTCACAAAGCTGTTGTGAAAGTTAATTAAATCTTGAAGAATGACAATGATACACCAGTCAAGAAGTACGAGATATCATTACCTGGATGTGCTCAGCGTTGCTGTGGACCACTTGGCATGACTTGTCTCATCCAATAAGCCAGAGACTGAAGCAGGAGCGTAGAAAGGCAAGTTTATTTCATTGTGCAAGGGAAGAAGCAGTTGGGGTTGATGTTGCCAAGACTGCTCAGTGAGAAAGAGGCAAAAAGATACCTTTATGGGGTTTACAAGTAGGAAGCCCATACAAGTTACAACAGCAACACTATTAATCATAGTACTTAGGTGCAATGTGGTGTAAATGTAACTTCATGCATAGTGTGTTCAGAATATGGTGGTTAAACTCTACCCAGAGATGGAGAATTTACTATGTATGAGGTTTAAAAGGTTATCCTTAATGTCCACATGGCATCTAAGCCAGTTTCTGCCAATTTCCTCTAGTTTGGTCAGCATCTAAAAAAGAGGGGAATGTAAAGTTATAGGGAATATCAAGCAAAGAAAGCAGAATTCTAATGTAAAGCTAAGGGGGTGCCAAGCAAGCTGCTCGAGGCTGACCTTTCAGTAAGCAGTCAAGCACTTTAATCACTGTGCCACCAGGGCCCCAACACATTCTTATCTACCATAAAATTTACTTAACTATTGTATTTGTGATCCATCTCTTCACTTCAAGGAAGGGAAAAGTTTTTACACTTTTGTGCATCAGTGCATTTAGAAGAGTGACTGACACACAGGATATTTACAAATATATGTGGAATATATTTGTGCTAGCTGGGGAAACTCTGGTGGTGTAGTGGTTAAGTGCTATGGCTGCTAACCAAAGGGTTGGCAGTTCGAAGCCACCAGGCACTCCTTGGAAACTCTATGGGGTGGTTCTACTCTGTCCTATAGGGTCGTTATGAGTCAGAATCGACTAGACAGCACCAGGTTTGGTTTTTTGGCTTATACTCTATGGATGCACACAGACAAGTTTTGAAACCCATCATGTATTTCGTAGGAACCATAGGACGCATCAAACTATAGAAAAGATGTTGCATATTTTTTTCCATGCCCTGTGTAGGGCAGATTTTACATCTTTGTTCCTCAAGCTATAAATCAAGGGATTCAACATGGGAATCACCAGGGTGTAAAATATGGAAGCCACTTTATCAGCCGGAAAGGAATGACTGGACTTGGGCTGCATGTATATAAAGATTAAAGTCCCATAGAACACTATCAAGATTGTCAGGTGGGATCCACAAGTGGAGAAGGCCTTGTGCCTGCCCACAGCTGAGTTCATCTTGAGAATGGCTACAAAAATGAGCATGTAAGAAACAAGAATTATTAAAAGGGATGTAATCAAATTAATAGATGCTAAGATGAGAATGACCAATTGAATTTCATGTGTGCTTGAGCACAGCAAATATAATAAGGGGTTAACGTCACAGTAGAAATGACTGATCACATTGTGTCCACAGAAGGATAAGTTGAAAATCTTTACGGTGACAAGAAGAGAAACAAACATGCAATAAATATAGAGGATTGCCACCAGCACCTGACACAACCTTTGTGACATGATGACTGTGTAGAGAAGAGGGTTACAGATGGCCACATAGCGGTCGTAGGACATTGCTGACAGGATAAATAGTTCACCATTTATGAACAAGGCAAAGAAAGCTAGCTGTGTAGCACAAAAATAATAGGAGATTGTATTTTCATCCACAAAAAAATTGACTAGCATTTTAGGTCCCACAGTTGTTGAATAGCCAAGATCAGTGATAGCCAGGTGTCTGAGAAAAAAGTACATGGGTGTTTGCAGAGTAGAGTCTATCTTGGTGAGGATGATGATGCCCAAATTGCCCACCACTGAGATCATGTAGATGATGAGGAACAGCCAGAACAATGGCGCCTGCAGCTCTGGGCGGTCTGTGATTCCCGTCAGAATGAATTCATTCAGCACTGTTAGATTATGTTTGTCCATCTTGGTCTATCAGAAAACCTATTCCGGACAGAGACAACAGCATAGTCAGTAGTTTTTATGTAGTATCATCTGGTAGATTTTTAGTACACAAATGCAATATGCTAAATGAATAAGATAAATCCAAATTTTCCAGTATACTTACTTGACATTAAACTTACCTCCCACTAATAAAGTATAGGCACATGAAGATAGAGAGAGAGAGGTAAAGAGGGAAAGAAAGAGGAAGCTAGCTTGTTATCAGTTGGGTAAAATTTGCTCCCCAAAGAACATTTGTCAATGCCTGGGACATTTTGGATGTCACAACTAGAAGAAGGGTTCTACTCGTATCTAATGGAAGCCTGGGATGTTAGTAAACATTCTACTATATACAGGGTAACTCCCACACAATGACAAAATTTCTTGTCCAGAATGTCGATGTGTCAGAAGTTGAGAAACCCTGTGGTAAACTGAGATAGAGACAGACACAGATAAAGACACAGGTGTAAGTGTACGTGAATATGTAGATGTAGACATAATCATACATACACATGCATATATACATATACACAATACATATACATCTACGTGTACATAGATGGGATTCCTGGTGGAGCAGTGGTTAAGTGCTTGGCCGATAATCAAAAAATGGGGTTTTTGCATCTATGAGCCTCTCCTTTTAAAACATATGGAGCAGTTCTATTCTGTCCTCTAGCGTCTCTATGAATCGGAATCAACTTGATGGCAACTTTTTTTTTTTTTTCCATCCTTATAGATATATGAAGCAAAAATAAAAAAGTTAAAATTTTTAATTGGTAAGCATATGGATGATTACTAAACATTCTTTTTTCATTTATATAATGACAATTACATAATAACATTTACAAAATTATTATACAAATATTAATTTCATTATAAAAGTTTCAAAGTGCAAATTCACCAAATGTGTGGAAACATTTAATATGCCTTACTTGAAAACATGGTCCTATACTCAATTACACTTAAGAGGGACATAAGAAGGGCCTAGAGCCAGCTTGTAACTACTGATTTGAAAGGACACCAGCTTGGGAGAGTGAATACTATAGCTTCATAATTCTGCTACAGAATTTTTAATACCGCATATACTTCCTTTACTTTCATATTATTTAGACATAAAGATGGTGTTCAAAGATGCTTAGGAGCATTTAGCCTGTGAAACAAAGTGTGAATATTTGAAAAAATAATAATAATGTGAAAAAAAAGGGAGAGAGATCCTAGTCTCAGGCATTATTGAAAAGTAGAATGCTCACAGAACGGACTCAGAAATCTTATTATTTTGCAATGACTTTGCCATTGAATAAAGGTGGGACCCTGCAAGTGTCACTGAAACATTCTGGGTATCGGCAAAATATGGAAATGGTCTATCTTTTTACCTGCAATGAAGCCTCTGTCTTGACTCTCCCAAGTGTTTCTTAACAGGGCAGAGTGCGAAGAATTTATGGATTTTTTTTTTTTTCACCCTTGGAGACTCTCCCTGAGGAAATGCCAAGGATTGTTCCTGAAGCATTTGAAAGCTTAACAAAATACCTGAGGGTGGTTGGTTAATTGCCCAGGATATTTTGTATTCACCGGTGAACAAATATTTATTCATGTAGTCCGTATGCAGGTCTATGTTCATCTATTTCATGTAGTCTTGCGTTTTACTCTTTGTTAACTTTCCATTTTTACCACACGGGGATCCGGATTAAAATATTGTATCTGTAAAACAGAACTGTCAATATTCCCATTTCTACAGTGGTCTTTTCAAATGGATGACAAGTGATGAAATGCTTAAACATTTTCTTATTGCGTTATTTAAAAGACTTAAATGAGATAAAAGTAATGCATTGTGCATGTGTGAAGTATTACTTCCTAGGTTACTGTTATTTTTGTTATTGTTGCTGCTATTGCTATTTTCAAGGTATTTTTTTTTTTTCTTTTTGACCTCAGGAACAGAAATGTTTCCCTTGCTTCTCATTTCAAAGTCAATTGGCATCATGTGTTCCTGTATTTGCTTGTTTGTTTTATTTTCCATCATATTTCAATATTTTATGTTTTTTTCATTCTGTCCAAACCTCATTCCAAAACTTTTTTCTCACCTTGATACATGTTCTGCTGTGGTTCATATAATGCTCTGCCATATCAACACACCCTCGGAAAGTGTGCTCTTCTGTGTGTAATGTTCACTATGAATATATATTTACTGTGCTATAAATATTTCCGCTCCATTTTGTTATTGCAAATATTTCTAATGTATCCATTTGTCACTTTTTTTTTTTTTTGCTTATTTCTCCTATATAACGGTATGTATGTGGCATAGTGGTTAAGAGTCTGACTGTTAACCAAAAGATCGGCAGTTCAAATCCACCAGGTGCTCCTTGGAAACGCTGTGGTGCCGTTCTACTCTGCCCTATAGGGTCATTATGAGTCAGGATCGACTCGACAGCACTGGACTTTGTTAGGTTATATGTATATATATATATGGCACTGGGTATATATATGTATATCTCACTGCTAACTGAAAAGCTGGCTGTTTGAACCACTAGCCTTTCCGGGGGGAAAACACCTGGACACCTGCACCCCTAAAGATTACAGCCAAGGCAATCCTATGGGACAGTTCTACTCTGTCCTATAGGTCACTATGATTTTCAATGGACTGGATGACACTTAACAAAACAAAAATTCTTGAAGGGTACATATTTTGTTGCCTCCAACAGGACATCATCTGGCTTTCTTGCTTCATGCATGTTATCAGGAAAGACGAGTTTCTGCATGAGGACATGATATTTGGTGAAGTAGTGGGCCAACAAGAATGAAAAAATCTCTCTGTGAGATGAATTGACGCAGTGGCTGCACCAATGCAATTGAACTTGCTGATGATTGTGAGGATAGGACAGGGCCAAGCAGTGTTTTCTTCTGTTTTTCATAAGGTTGCCATGAGTTGAGGTCACTCAATGGCAGGTAACAACAACCACCTTTGGCGAATGACGGCTTTCACTTCCCATGATTCTATTGAGGTCCATCCACACTGCTGTGTTCATCAATACTTTGTTCTTTTTTACTGCCGAGTATTATTTCATGTATGGATTTAGTACAGTTTAAGTATCTTTTTTTTTTTTTTAAGTATCTAGTCACCCATAGGAGGACATTATGGGCTGTTACTAGTTTTTAGCTATTATAAATAATGTTTCTTTGAACATTCGTGTAAGGGTTTTTATAGGAACATAATTTTTCACATCTGTGGGATAAATGTCCAAGTGTGAGTTGTTTTAATTTTGACGAAGTCTAATGTATCAATTTGTATTTGTCATCCGTATATTTGTATGTACTAGTAATTCAGTAGTTTTTATTACTGAGTGGTATTAACTTGTTGGAAAATACCACAATTTATTCATCCATTCCCAAGTAGATGAACATTTGGGTTGATTCTGGTTTTTAAGTATTACAAATAACGTTGTTATGGACATTTGTTACATGTATTTATAAGGATAGATGCTGACATTTCACTTGGGTAGATATGAGTAAATTGGTTAAATTTTAGGGTAAAACTATGTTCAGCTTTTTAAGACCCTGATGCTTAAATTATTTTTTTAAGTATTTTCATCATTTTAATTTTCCACTAACAGTTTATGAACATTCCATTTCCCCCACATACTTACCGAACACCTAATATTCTAATAGATGTATAGAATTATGTCATTAATGTTTTAAATTGAAATTCTTTTTATGAAAATGAACATTCTTAATGCTCTTATTTGCCAGGAGAATAGCCCTATGAATAAGTGAGTGTTTGTTTTTGCGATCATTTTTGTTGGCTTTTTTTTTTTTATTATTGTGCTTTGGGGCCTATCACTGTATATATTTTGGAGACCTGCTGGAAAAGTGATAAAGAGCTGTGCGGCTAGCCAAACAAACGTTTGGCAGTTCAAACCCGCCAGCCGCTCCTTAGAAACCCTGTGGGGCAGTTCTACTTTTTCCTATAGGGTCACTATGAGTCAGAATCTAATTGACACCAATGCACCAGGGGGAGGGGGGTACATATTATGGACACAGGCCATTTATGAGATATATTTTATGAAAATATTATATTCCAGAATATAACTTGTTTTTATACAAGCATTTTGTGAAAAGCAGAAGTTTTAATATTTCAAGTGGTCAAACCTTTTATGGATTTTGCTTTTGGTGTTATATCTATGAAATCTCCAAATGTATCTATAGAATCAATGAAGGCCTACTTAAAATCCAAAAGGCTTTTTTTTTTAAACATACTTACAAGCTGAGAGTCAATTCACCAATAAATGCTAAGTTTTTTTTAGTTCTATGACTGTATTGTAGGCTGTATTAGATTTTTTACGTAAAAAAACATGTCCTCTATCAATAAATTAAGGTTTCCTCCATCTTTTCCAGTCTGGATGCTTTCTATTTATCTGTTGATTTAATTTTTTATAGCCTTCTTGTGTTGCCTAGAACAGCCACTAAAATGTGGAATAGATTTGGTGCAAGTAGGTTAACTTGTTTTGTGTCTGGTCTTACTGAGAATGTATTTAAACATTCACACCATATGTGATGATAACTATAGGTTGTTCATGGGCACCCTCTTTAAGTTTGAGAAAGTTCCATTTTAATACTAATTTTGTCGAAGTTTTATCACAATTATTGGTACTTTTAAAGTGCTTCTCTACATCTATTTATACCACATTGTTTGCCATTTTTAGTTGAATTATGGTGAATGTCATTAATCGATTTTTTAATGTAAAACTAACCATGCATTTCTGGGGCACACTTAATTTGGTGTACTATTACCTTTACACATCGCCAAAGTCAATTTCTTAATTTTTTCTTTAGATTTTTCACCTATGTGCTTTGTTGTTTTCTTTTAATGACTTTGTCTGCCTTTGATATCAGGGTGAAGCTATCCTCATACAGGAAATGCAAAATACCCCTCTCTTCAGTGTGGCAGAGGAGTTTGTGTACATTTGGCTCATTCTTTTTCCCTAAATGCTTAACAGAATTTCCCAATCTAGCCATGTGAAATGATTGGGAATGGGGCGTGTTTGAAATTTCCATTTTGATACCCTCTTTCTAAATGATATTTTTCTCAGGTGTTTTCTAGTCTCTACGTACATGGAAATATATCATAACCCACCTCATAGGGTCCTAATCTAAAACCCAGTTTAGATTTTTTTTTTAAAAGGCCACCTTAGCATATCTAAAATTTATTTTTTTCTCATTACAAGTTTTTGGAATATTAAAAGAATAAGAATAAGAAAATATACATGGGAAGTTAGGAGGGAATATGGAGGAACTATGTCCAGAAATCATGGCAAATATATAAAATGCTATATATTACACCTCACTCACTAGAAACACAGCATGGCCCAACCATGGGTTACCTCCTTATGCTTCTTCCAAGCAGAGTAATTGAAATGAGGAATTCAAACAGTAGATGCTGATCAAAATAAAGTGAACACACATATTCATCAAGTTTAAGAAAATTCAGCCCAACAAAAACAAGACAAAAATATAACTCATCATACAATAGACCTCTTATGCAAGGGTACATAAGTAATTAGAAAATGACTTCTAAACCAGAGTAATTATTGTTTTCTAGAGAGATAAGGATACCAAGCTATGAGACAAAAGCATGGAATTAGGAAGTACTTTCAATCCGGGACAGAAAAAATGAAAACACCTGGGAACTTCTGTGGCTGACGTCAATAGATTTATCTTAACAGGTATATGCATTGATACAGGCAAAATGGGCTAACTTAGACAAAATCAGATATCGAGCTGAGCCTGTTGGATATGTTCATTTTGTTACTGTTTATATTAATATTACAATATAGTAATAATAAAAATAATAACAAAATATACAGACTCTAAGGGCTCAAATATAAAGTAATGGCACTGACGATGCAAGAGAGGGATTTCAACATTTAGAAAGTGGACATTTGATCAAATTCAGATGACTGAGTACTTCAAATCAACCCACCACACTAAGCCCTCTTTTAATCAGAATTACCCACCCAGGGCAGAGTGTGAGCAATAAAACAGAAAGTGTGTGTGAGTTTGAACGCGTGCGCACACACACACACACACACACACAGACACTTTCTACATTTTTTTCCTACTAAATAAGGAAAACACCAGGTACTTGGAAATCATTGTGTATCTGCTAGAGTTTCAGTATCCCCCTAAAAATATTCAATTTCCTTTTTTTTTTTTTAATCTAGCACCCCCAGCACATTCTAATATACTATCAACTTTCTTAAATATTATGCTTATAATGCATCAGTCCTGCTCAAGGAAGGCAAGGCTTTGTACTGTTTCATTTATTAATCTACTTACAGCCTTAGTAGAGTGACTGGTGGAAGGCAATATAGAAATACATGTTATCTGTGCTTGTGGGCTTGCTATCCCCTCTGGAGGCAGAAAGAAAAAAGTGTGAAGCCCAAAATGTAATTTATATGCATCCATGTTACAATGAACGTTGAGAAAATATATTGCATAATTGTCCTAAAGCCCTATGTAAGGCATATTTTACATCTCTATTCCTCAAACTGTAGATCAAGGGATTCAACATGGGGATTACCAGGGTGTAAAATATGGAGGCCACTTTATCAGTGTCAAAGGAATGACTGGACTTGGGCTGCAGATACATAAAGATTAGTGTCCCATAGAACACTACCACCACACTCAGGTGGGATCCACAGGTGGAGAAGGCCTTGTGCCTGCCCTCAGCTGAGCTCAGTTTGATAATGGATACAATTATGAGTGTGTAAGAAACAAGAACTATTAGAAGGGATGAAGTCAGATCCAAAACAGATAAGATGAGAATGACCAATTTAATTTCATGTGTGTCTGAGCAGAGCAAAGATAACAAGGGGAGAATGTCACAGTAGAAATGCCTGATGACATTGTGGCCACAGAAGGTTAAATTAAAAATCTTTATGGTGACCAGGAGAGAAACAAATGTGCTATAGAGATAGGAGATTGTCACCAGTACCCAACACATCCTTCGTGACATGATGACTGTGTAGCACAGAGGGTTACATATGGCCACATAGCGGTCGTAGGACATTGCTGACAGAATAAAAAATTCACTAGCTATGAACATAATAAAGAAAGCTAGCTGTGTAGCACAAAAATAGTAGAAGATTGTATTTTCATCCACAACAAAATTTGCCAACATTTTGGGTCCCACGGCTGTTGAATAGCCAAGATCAGTGATAGCCAGGTGTCTGAGAAAAAAGTACATCGGAGTTTGTAGCTTGGAGTCTATCTTGGTGAGGATGATGATGCCCAAGTTGCCCACCATTGAGATCATGTAGATGATGAGGAACAGCCCGAACAATGGCGCCTGCAGCTCAGGACGGTCTGTGATTCCCATCAGAATGAACTCATTCAGCACTGATAGATTGTGTTTGCCCATCTAGGTCTATCAGGAAACCTGTTCCGGGTAGAGACATCGGCATCATCAATAGCTTTTATGTAATATCATCTGGTAGATTTTTAGTATACAAAATCAGTATGAATAGTATAAATCCAAATATTCCATTTTAGGATATTTGAACATGTACATACCCAACTCCCAACAATTTGACACATGCATATACACATACACATATTAGATAGATTGATGGATACATTGATAGATAGAAGAAACAAAAGTGAATATGTTAAGCCTTTAGGTGTTAGGTACATGGATATTTATTGCACTCTTCTTAAAATTTTTGTTTTTTTCACATACCTAAAAAAAAAGTGGATACATTTTGAACCCTCTCCTTCAAAATATCATGAAAACTCATATTTATAGATGGTCCAGGGTAGAGACATCAATATACTAGACAGGTTGTGGATAGACATATAATTGGTCACATTGGAAATTATTTGTCTTTATACATGAAAACATCCCTAGAGATATATGTATATAGATGCAACCTCTGCTATACCTCCATTTGTAATGTATAAAATGATTTACTTTGAGCAAATAAGATAAGTTATATGCATGTTTTTATCCCCATCTGGAAAATCGTATCCCACCTCTTTTTTGCAGGGTTGTTACGAGGAATAAATGAGAGTCAAAGAGTTCAAAGTGTCTATAATACTTGAAAATAACCCTAAAATACTATGTGCCTAGTACTATTTGTCTACCTGTCTATTTGTCTGTCTTTCTGTTTGTTTGTATATCTATCATCTATCTGTCATCATCTGTTGTTTTTTGATGTTGACAGAAATTACTTGAAATTATATATCTTTTGTTGTTAATTGTTTTGATCTTTAAGATATTTATAGGTATATTCTGGACTGTGACTTAAGTTCTTTGTCACCATTTTCACGATGAATAGGTTCATTAAGATGTTATCCTTGTAACTGACCCCAGCCCCGTAGTCCATAACACCCATTCTATGACTAAAGTTTCTAACAGTGCCATTCTTTACATTACTTCCTTTATTGGTCTAATTAAAATACTTCCTCCTCTAAATGGGCATTCGTATTGTAATTCACACATTCTAAGGTTTTGTAACAAATCAGGTATATTTTTATTTTCTTATGGAGGAACCTGAACTACATGAGGACCTCTGGACAAATAGTGAAAACTTGATGCCATAAACTCCCCCTTGTAAAAAAGTGTCCTCTACCTTTTATGAAAAAGAAAGTTAAAAAAAATTACAACATGACAGTAACATAGGAGAAAAAGAAAATATAATGATGATGACATCTATGTGAGTTACTGGAAGTTTTAAAATCTTTTAGAACACGAAGCATGTTCCATTAAACATCATGAGATACCACAGATAAATTTAAGTATAATCTTTAAAAAATGTAACTGATTGGGCTACAGATGTTTTAAAAATAAAAGAATAGCCCTACAGGTTAATATAACAAAATTGTAGGTTTAAAACTTTGTGATCACTGCTGCTTCATAAATATTTGTGCATGTCTTTCTACCTACCCACGTATCTATCTATCTACCTATCTACCTACCTATCTATCTATCATCTATCTATCTGTCTATCATCTATCTATCTAATCTGTCTATCTATCATCTATCTATCATATCTACCTATCATCTATCTATCTATCTATCTATCTATCTATCTATCTATCTATCTATCTATCTATCTATCTATCTATCTATCTATCTATCTATCTATCTATCATCTATCCATCCATTTACGTATCTCCTTATCTATCTGGCATATACCTAATTCTGCATACTATAAGCAGAGGAGTCTCTGGATAAACTATTAGCATACAAATGCAGAAATTAAACCCCAAGCATTAAATTATAAAAGTGAATAAATGAAGTGCACATTTATCTCATATAAAACCGATCAAGAATAATGGAAAGCAGACAAAATTGAATCAAAATTCTTAATATTTTTCTGTGGCTTTGCTATCAATTAAAAATGGGGCTATGAAAATATCATTAAAATCATCTAGATATTAGTAAAGCATGGTACTGCATAAAAAATTCTACCTTTTACCTGTAATGAATCTTCTTTGACACCCCATGCATTTCTTAACATGGCGTAAGCCGTATACTGGGAAAAAACTTATAGCTTTCTCTCAGCTTTTGATGCTCTCCCGGAGGAGATACCAACAAATGTGTTAATTACATCTGAAGCATCTGAAAGCTTAACAAAGCGTCTAAACAATTCGTATTCAGCAGAAAGTAAGTTTCTTTTAGATACATTTACTCATTTATTCTCAGTTAAGCTTCAATTTGTCCATCCAAGGATCTAGAGTAAAATATTTTGCCTTTTGGTCAGACCGGTCAATATTCCCTGTTTGTGTAACGTTCTCAAATGGAAAAAAATGAGTATATTTCATAAATCTAATGCACCATGTCTTTGTGTTTTCTCTATATTTTTGCTATTTTTTTTAACTTGGGGACAGATATTAGTCACTTTGGCACCTCCTATTATTACAAATTGTTTAAGACTTATTTTATTTTATTAGATTAACATATTCTATTTTATTGGCATGACCCAACATGAGAAGAAATAGCTAGAAACATCCATTAATAATTGGAACATGTAATTACGAAGTATGAATACCAGAAAATTCATACCTGTAAAAAATGAAATGAAACACATAAAGATCAATAACCTAGGCATTAGGGAGCTGAAATGGCCTGGTATTGTCCACTTCTACTTTGACAGTCACATGATATATGATGACAGAATGAAAAATTGAAGAGGAATGACATCACACTCATCCTCAAAATCACATTTTAAGAAATTTCGTGAAGTGCAATGCTGTCAGTGAAAGGATAATATCCAAAAACCTACAAAGAAGACAAGTTAGTACTACTAGTATTCAAATTTACTCACAAACTACTAATTTCAAAAAAGGGGAAATTGAAGATTTTACCAACTTATGAAGTCTGAAATACATCAAAATTGCAATCGAGATAAATTGATCATTAATGATAATTAGAATGTGAAAGTTGGAAAAAAGAAGAATTGGTAGTTGGAAGATATGGCCTTGGTGATAGAAATGATGGCAGACATAACATGTTGGAATATTGCAAGACCAATAAATTCTTCATCACAAACAACTTTTTTCAAGAACAGAAATGGAGAGTATAGAAGTGAACCTTGCCGACTGGAACACACAGGAATCAAAGCAGCAGCGTCTGTTGAAAGAGGTGATGGGGAAACTCAATATCGTCGGTCAGAACCTAGCCAGGGGCCGACAGCAGAACAGACCCCTGAGGGCTCACACGCAAGGGCAAGTCGAAGATAAAGAAAATTAGAGCAAGTCCAAGGGATCCAAAATATGACCCTGAGTATATCCCACGTGAGCTTAGACATCATCTCAAGAATAGATTTGACACATTGAACCTAATGACCAAAGATTACACAAGTTTGGAATAATATCAGGCATCATAGATAAAGAATACGAAAGTCGTTAAAAAGGAAAGAAAGAGAAAAACAAAACGGGTATCAGAAGAGACTCTGAAACTTGCTCTTGAACATAAAGTAGCTAAACAGAGCTGAAGAAATGACGAAATTAAAAACACAACTGAAGTTTTCAAAGGGCACCTCAAGAAGACAAAGTAAAGTATTATAAAGAAATGTGACAAATATCTGGAGTTAAAAAACCAAAAGGGAAGGATACGCTCGACATTTCTCAAGCTGAAAGAACTGAAGAAAAAAATCAAGCCGTGTGATCTAATAATATGGCATGTTATTTACTTCTTAATAAAAGGTTTTAATAAATAAAAGTAACAGGAAGAAAATTCAATTTATCTGACTATCTAGATCTGAAATAAAAGATATTTCCACGTACAAAACACTTTAGAAGATGCAGAACCCATGCTTACTTGAGTAGATATTGAATGTCTTAATGGTTAGGAAAATTATGAAAATTTAATGACTTTGTAAAAAATAAAGCCTTGAAAAAAAATATTTATATTTTATTTCTGTGTCAGTCATTTTAAAATAAGTTAAAAATTTCCACAGACTCAATTGTTTCAGATGGACAAAAAAAAGTTCAATGAGGAGATGAGCTTTAAAAATGTGAGCATTTTCTAGATAAGAACTACTTTAGGTGAAGGGAAGGACAATACTCAATACACAGAAGGTCAGGTCAACTGGACTGGACCAAAAGCAAAGAAGTTTCCGGGATAAACTGAATGCTTCAAAGGTCAGAGGAGCAAGGGCCAGGGTTTGGGGACTATGGCTTAAGGGGACTTCTAAGTCAATTGGCAAAATAATTCTATTATGAAAACATTCTGCATCCCACTTTGAAGTGTGGCGTCTGGGGTCTTAAATGCTAACAAGTAGCCATTTAAGATGCATCAATTGGTCTCAACCCAACTGGATCAAAGGAGAATGAAGAACACCAAGGTCACAGGATAACTATGAGCCCAAGAGGCAGAAAGGGCCACATGAACCAGAGACTTACATCATCCTGAGATCAGGAGAACTAGATGGTGCCCGGCCACAACCTATGACTGCCCTGACAGGGAGCACAACAGAGAACCCCTGAGGGAGCAGGAGAACAGTGGGATGCAGACCCCAAATTCTCATAAAAAGACCAGACTTAATGGTCTGACTGAGACTAGAAGAATCCCGGCGATCATGGTCCCCAAACCTACTGTTGGCCCAGGACAGGAACCATTCCTGAAGACAGCTCATCAGGCATGGAAGGGACTGGACAATGGGTTGGAGAGAGATGCTCACGAAGAGTGAGCTACTTGTATCAGGTGGACACTTGAGACTGTGTTGGCATCTCCTGTCTGGAGGGGAGACGGGAGGGTAGAGAGGGTTAGAAACTGGCAAAAAGGTCACAAATGGAGAGACTGGAAGAAGGGAGCAGGCTGACTCATTAGGGGGAGAGTAAATGGGAGGATGTAGTAAGGTGTAAAAAAAAAAAAAAATTTTTTTAAGCTTATATGTGACAGACTGACTTGATTTGTAAACCTTCACTTAAAGCACAATAAAAATTATTTTTAAAAAATGTGAGCATTTTCTATTAGAGAATAAGTGTTCAATTTTTATTTTGCCTAATCTAGGGTTGACTAATTTCTATTGCTTCAGGTAATAAACTCATACTTTAGGCTAAGAATTATGTAAATAGAGAAATACATCTGATCTTATACTTTGCTGTTATTTCATATGTTATATTCTGCATGTTTGCTGGGATTTAAAAACTGTATCATACTAAATATTTTTACTCTTCTCATCAAGGAGACTATACAGGTTTGTTACTCTTGTTAGGCACTGTTGTATACAGGTAAACCTGGCTATGAATAAAGGGTGAACTTCTGCTAGAATATGAGTGTAGAAATTGGAAGTCACACCCCATGTTGTAGTGAAGTTTGTGCCCCTCACAGTTCTAGGAATATGTCAGTCACATATGCTGGAAATTAGAGTATCACTTCTCCTGTACCTTGACTTCTGAGTCTTCCCTACCTCAGAGCATTTCTCTTCAGCTCTCCACTGGTTTACTCTTTCTCTAGGGAATGCAGGAATGTAGGTAGTAGAAATTTGTCAATTCCCTCAGCTCCCTCTTTCTTTCCTTCATGCATATCCTGCTGTGCTTGACATATGCTATACCATATTAATATATCCTTGTAAAGAGTGATATTTTGCGTGTAATATTTTAATATGAATATATATTTGTTGTGCTATAAATATTTTTGATGGATTTGTCATTGCAATGTAATGTATCCATTTGTGAATTTTTTTCTTATCTGTCCTATATAATGGTATACACAAATATAATGTAAGGAATATACAGAGTTACTACATCAAAAATAATTCATTAACGTTCAACCTTTTCAGGAAGTAGCATATGATCAGAAACCAGTGGTACTGAAGGAAGAAGTCCAAGCTGTCCAGAAGGCATTGGCAAAAAACAACACTCCAGGAATTGATAGAATACCAGTTGAGATGTTTCAACAAGTGCATGTAGAGCTGAAAGTGCCCAGTGGACTATGCCAAGAAATTAGGAAGAGAGCTACCTGGCCAACCAACTGGAAGACATTCATATTTATGCCTATTCCCAAGAAAGCTCATCCAACTGAACGTGCAACTTATTGAACAATATCATTAATACCATATGCAAGTAAAATTTTGGTAAATACCGTTCAAAAGTGGCTGCAACAAAATATCAACAGGAAATTGCCAATTGTTGAAAACATCCTCATATGCATGCCAAAGCTGGACAATGAGCAAAGAAGACTGGAGAAGAATTGACGTCTTTGAATTGTGGTGTTGGGAAGAATATTGAATGTAACACAGGCTGCCATGAGAAAGAACAAATCTGTCTTGGAAGAAGTACAACCAGAATATTCCTTAGAAGCCTGGATGGCAAGACTATTTCTCACATACTTTGGGCATGTTATCAGGAGGGATCAGTCCCTGGAGAGGAACATCATGCTTGGTAAAACAGAGGGCCAGGAAAAAAAGAGGAAGATCCTCAACAAGATGAATTGACACAGTGGCTACAAAAATGGCCTCATGCATAACAGTGATTGTGAGAATGACACAGGACCAGGCAGTGTTTTCTTCTGTTGTACACGGGGTCCTTATGAGTCAGAACTGACTCAGTGGCACCTGACAGCAACATATACATATGTACTTTTTTTCTTTCATTTTTCTATTTTTTAACGGAAGGAGCACGGGTGGTGCAAACACTCATCACTAACTGAACGGTTGGCAGTGTGAACCTCCAGGCCATTCTGGGAAGAAAAGGCATTGCTATCTGCACACACAGAGATTACAGCCTAAGCAACTCTATGGGGCATTTCTACTCTGTCCTATAACCCACTGCTATTGAGTCAATTCTGACTCATAGCGACCTTATAGGACAGAGTAGAGCTGCCCCATAGGGTTTCCAAGGAGCGCCTGTTGGATTGGAACTGCCAACCTTTTGGTTAGCAGCTGTAGCACTTAACCACTATGCCACTAGGTTGTTGTAAGTCAGAATCAACTTGACGGCACCTAAAAAAAACAAAAATAATCTAATGGTAGGTAATTTTTTTATTCTGTTGTCTCCAACAGAACATTGTCTGACTTTCTTCTTGGACTTGTCATCAGAAAAGATCAGTTGTCAGAGAAAATCATATTTGGTGAAGTAGAGTGCCAATGAGAATGAGGGGGCCTTCCAAGAGATGGACTAACGCATTGGTTGCAACAATGGACTTGGATATATGAATGGTTTTGAGGATAACACATGGCCAGGAAAGGTTTTGTTCTGTTGTTCATGAGGTCGCCATAAGTTGGAGTCAACTCAATGGCAGAACAACAACCTTTTGAGATGGAATTTTTTCACTTCACATGACTCTATTTAGGTTTATGCAGTGGTATTTGCGGTCCATTAGACCTTTGGACTAATCTTTCTCTTGTGTTTTTGCTCTTCTTCATTCTCCTTTGCTCCAGCCAGGACGGGTTCAGTAGATGTATATTAGATGGTCTCTTACAGGCTTTTAAGACCCTAGTCTCCATTCACCACAGTTGAATGTAGAAAATTTCTTTACAGACTATGTTGTTCCAATTGAGCTAGATGTCCCGTGAGGTCATGGTGCCTAGCTCTTAGCTCAGTATTTCAGTCTCCCAGAGTGTTTGGATGTGTCTGTGAAGCTTCTATGACTTTACCTTAGTCAAGTGGTGAGAACTTCCCCAGTATTGTGTACTGTCTTGTTGTTGTTGTTCTTAGGTGCCCTCGAATCCATTCCAACTGATAGCGACCCTATACACAACAGAACGAAACACTGCCCGGCCCTATGCCATCTTCACAATCGTTGTTATGCTTGAGCTCATTGTTGTAGCCACTGTGCCAATCCACCACATTGAGGGTCTTCCTCTTTTCCACTGACCCTGTACTCTGCCAAGCATGATGTCCTCCAGGGACTGATCCCTCCTGCGAACATGTTCAAAGTATGTAAGACGCAGTCTCGTCATCCTTGCCTCTAAGGAGCATTCTGGCTGCACTTCTTCCAAGACGGATTTGTTCGTTCTTTTGGCAGTCCATGGTATATCCAATATTCTTCGACAACACCACAATTCAAAGGCGTCAACTCTTCTTTGGTCTTCCTTATTCATTGTCCAGCTTTCACATGCATATGATGTGATTGAAAATACCATGGCTTGGGTCAGGTGCACCTTAGTCTTCAGGGTGACATCTGTGCTCTTTAACACGTTTAAGAGGTCCTTTGCAGCAGATATGCCCAATGCAATGCATCTTTTGATTTCTTGACTGCTGCTTCCATGGCTGTTGATTGTGGATGCAAGTAAAATGAAATCCTTGACAACTTCAATCTTTTCTCTGTTTATCATGATGTTGCTCATTGGTCCAATTGTGAATATTTCTGTTTTCTTCATGTTGAGGTGGAATCCGTACTGAAGGCTGTGGTCTTTGATATTCATTAATAAGTGGTTCAAGTCTTTTTCACTTTCAGCAAGCAAGGGTGTGTCATTTGCATAACGTAGGTTGTCAATGAGCTTTCCTCCAATCCTGATGCCCCATTCTTCTTCATATAGCCCAGCTTCTTGTATTATTTGCTCAGCATACAGATTGAATAGGTCTGTTGAAAGAATACAACCCTGGCGCATACGTTTCCTGACTTTAAACCAATCAGTATCCCCTTGCTCTGTCCGAACAACTGCCTCTTGGTCCATGTAAAGGTTCCTCATGAGCACAATTAAGTGTTCTGGAATTCCCATTCTTTTCAGTGTTATCCATAGTTTGTTATGAACCACAAAGTCAAATGCCTTTTTATAATCAATAAAACACAGGTAAACATCCTTCTGGTATTCTTTACTTTCAGCCAAGATCCATCTGACCTCAGCAATGATATCCCTGGTTCCACGTCCTGTTCTGAAACCAGCCTGAATTTCTGCTAGCTCCCTGTCAATATACTGCTGCATCTGTTTTTGAATGATCTTCAGCAAAATTTTGCTTGCGTGTGATTTTAATGATATTGTTCTATAATTTCCACACTCGGTTGGATCACCTTTCTTGGGAATAGGCATAAATATGGATCTCTTCCAGTCAGTTGGCCAGGAAGCTGTCTTCGTATTTCTTGGCATAGATGAGTGAGCACCTCCAGCGCTGCATCTGTTTGTTGAAACATCTCAATTGATATTCCATCAAGTCCTGGAGCCTTGTTTTTTGCCAATGCCTTCAGAGCAGCCTGGACTTCTTCCTTCAGTACCATCGATTCCTGATCATATGTCACCTCTTAAAATGGTTGAATATCGACTAATTCTTTTTGGTATAATGACTCCGTGTATTCCTTCCCTCTTCTTTTGATGCTTCCTCTGTTGTTTAATATTTTCCCCATGGAATCCTTCACTATTGCAACTCGAGGCTTGAATTTTTTCTACAGTTCTTTTAGCTTGAGAAACATCGAGCGTGTTCTTCCCTTTGGAGTTTCCGTCTCCAGCTCTTTGCACATGTCATTATAATATTTTACTTTCTCTCCTTGAGAGGCCCTTTGAAATCTTCTGTTCAGTTCTTTTACTTCCTCAATTCTTCCTTTTGCTTTAGCTGCTCGATGCTCAAGAGCAAGCGTCTGTTAGTCAGTGAACTGTCTTACACTTCACCAAAGTTACCACTTATCTAATAATTTGTGTAAAGGTTATTGTCTGAACATAGGTTTCATTTCTCTGGGAGAAATATCTAAGTGTGATTAGTTTTAATTTTGACAAAGTCCAATTTAGCAGTTTGTCCTTTTTATTGATATATTTGCATGTATCAGTAATTCAGTATTTTTAAATGTTGAGTGTTATTCATTTTCTTGGTTATACCACAATTTATTTTTCCATCTTCAAGTAGATGAACAGTTTGGGTGATTCTAGTTTTTGAGTGTTAAAAATAAAGTTACATTCGTATACGTGGGTTTATAAGGGAAAATGTCATTTCTCTTGGGTAAATATGAGTAAAATGGTGAAATTTTATGGTAAAACTATGTTCAGCTTCTTTAAGACTCTGGTGATTAAAACAAATTATTATTATTTTTTTAATAATTTTTATTGTGCTTTAAGTGAAAGTTAAAAATCAAGCCAGTCTCTCACAGCTACACACTCCCAATTACACTCTCCCTAATGACACAGCACACTCTCTCCCTCCACTCTCTCTTTTATTGTCCATTTTGCCAGCTTCTAACCCTCTCCACCCTCTCATCTCCCCTCCAGGCAGGAGATGCCAACATAGTCTCAAGTGTCCACCTAATCCAGGAAGCTCACTCCTCACCAGCATCCCTCTCCAACCCACTGTCCAGTCCAATCCATGTCTGAAGAGTTGGCTTCAGGAATGGGTCCTGTCCTGGGGGCAACAGAAGGTCTGGGGGCCATGACCACCGGGGTCTTTCCAGTCTCATTCAGACCATTAAGTCTGGTCTTATGAGAATTTGGGGTCTGCATCCCACTGCTCTCCTGCTCCCTCAGGGGTTCTCTGTCGTGTTCCCCGTCAGGGCAGTCATCGGTTTTGGCCAGTCGCCATCTAGTTCTTCTGGTCTCAGGATGATGTAGTCACTGGTTCATGTGGCCCTTTCTGTCTCTTGGGCTTATAATGGCCTGTGTTCTTGGTGTTCTTCATTCTCCTTTGATCCAGGTAGGTTGAGACCAATTGATGCATCTTAGATGGCTGCTTGCTACCATTTAAGACCCCAGATGCCACTCTTCAAAGTGGGATGCAGAATGTTTCCTTAATAGATTTTATTATACCAATTGACTTAGATGTCCCCTGAAACCATGGTTCCCAGACCCCTGCCCCTGCTACGCTGGCCTTTGAAGCATTCTGATTATTCAGGAAACTTCTTTGGTTTAGTCCAATTATGCTGACGTTCCCTGTATTCTGTGCTGTCTTTCCCTTCATCTAAAGTAGTTCTTATCTAGTATTTAATAAGTGAATTCCCCTCTCCCACTCTCCCTCCCTACCCCCTCTCGTAACCATGAAAGAATGTTTTCTTCTCAGTTGGAACTATTTCTCAAGTTCTTATAATAGTGGCCTTATACAATATTTGTCCTTTTGCAACTAATTTCACTCAGCATAATGCCTTCCAGGTTCCACCGTGTTATGAAATATTTCACAGATTCCTCACTGTTCTTTATCGATGCGTAATATTGCATCGTGTGAATATACCATAATTTATTTACCCATTCGTCCATTAATGGGCACCTTGGTTGCTTTTTGCTATTGTAAACAGGGCTGCAATAAACATGGGTGTGCATATATCTGCTTGTGTAAAGGCTCTTATTTCTCTAGGATGTATTCCAAGGAGTGGGATTGCTGGATCGTATGGTAGTTCTATTTCTAGCTTTTTCAGGAAGCACCAAATCGATTTCCAAAGTGGTTGTACCATTTTACATTCCCACCAGCAGTGTATAAGTGTTCCAGTCTCTCCACAGCCTCTCCGACATTTATTCTTTTGTGTTTTTTGTATTAATGCCAGCCTTGTTGGAGTGAGATGAAATTTCATTTTAGTTTTGATCTGCATTTCTCTAATGGCTAATGATGGCGAGCATTTCCTCATGTATCTGTTAGCTACCTGAATGTCTTCTTTAGTGAAGTGCCTGTTCATAGCTTTTGCCCATTTTTTAATTGGGTTGTCTTTTTACAGTTGAGTTTTTGCAGTATTATGTAGATTTTAGAGATCAGGCGCTGATCAGAAATGTCATAGCTAAAAACTTTTTCCCAGTCTGTAGGTAACCTTTTTACTCTATTGGTGAAGTCTTTGGATGAGCATAGGTGTTTGATTTTTAGGAGCTCCCAGTTATCTAGTTTTTCTTCTGCATTCTTAATAATGTTTTGTGTACTGTTTATGCCACGTACTAGAGCTCCTAACCTTGTCCCTATTTTTACAACCATGATCTTTATCATTTTAGATTTTATATTTCGGTCTTTGATCCACTTTGAGTTGGTTTTTGTGCATGGAGTGAGGTATGGGTCTTGTTTCATTTTTTTTGCACACGGATATCCAGTTATGCCAGCACCATTTGTTAAAAAGACTGTCTTTTCCCCATTTAACGGTTTTGGGGCCTTTGTCAAATATCAACTGCTCATATGTGGATGGATTTAGGTCTGAATCCTCCATCCTTTTGCATCGATCCATGTATCTGTAGTTGTACCAGTACCAGGCTGTTTTGACTACTGTGGCGACGTAATAGGTTCTAAAATCAGGTAAAGTAAGGCCTCCCACATTGTTCTTCTTTTTCACTAATGCCTTATTTATCAGGGGCCTCTTTCCCTTCCATATGAAATAGGTGATTTGTTTCTCCATCTTATTAAGGAATGTCCTTGGAATTTGGATCGGAATTGCATTAAATGTATAGATTCCTTTTGGTAGAATAGACATTTTTATAATGTTAAGTCTTCCTATCCACGAGCAAGGTATGTTCTACTACTTATGTAAGTCTCTTTTGCTTTCTTGCAGAAGTATACTGTGGTTTTCTCTGTATAAGTCTTTTATATCTCTGGTAAGATTTATTCCTAAGTATTTTATCATCTTGGGGGCTACTGTAAATGGCATTGATTTGGTGATTTCCTCCTCAGTGTTCTTTTTGTTGGTGTAGAGGAATCCAACCGATTTTTGTATGTTTATCTTGTATCCCGATACTCTGCTGAACTCTTCTATTAGTTTCAGTGGTTTTCTGGAGGATTCCTTAGGGTTTTCTGTGTATAAGATCATGTCGTCTGCAATAGAGTTACTTTTACTTCTTTCTTCCCAATCTGGACGCCTTCTATTTCTTTATGTAGCCTAATTGCCCTGGCTAGGACTTCCAGCCCAATGTTCAATAAGAGTGGTGATAAAAGGCAAACTTATCTGGTTCCCGATCTCAATGGCAATGTTTTCAGGCTCTCTCCATTTACGGTGATATTGGCTGTTGGCTTTGTATAAATGCCCTTTATTATGTTGAGGAATTTTCCTTTCATTTCTATTTTGTTGAGAGTTTTTATCATGAATGAGTGTTGAACATTGCCAAATGCCTTTTCTGCATCAATTGATAAAATCATGTGGTTCTTGTCTTTTGTTTTATTTATGTGAGAGATTACATTAATTGTTTTTCTAATGTTGAACCATCCCTGCATACCTGGTATGAATCCCACTTGGTCATGGTGAATTTTTTTTTTTTTTTGATATGTTGTTGAATTATATTGGCTAGAATATTGTTGAGGATTTTTGCACCTACATTCATGAGGATATAGGTCTATAATTTTCTTTTCTTGTGGTGCCTTTACCTGGTTTTGGTATCAGGGATATGGTGGCTTCATAGAATGAGTTTGATAGTATTCCATCCTTTTCCATGCTCTGAAATACCTTTAGTAGTAGTGGTGTTAACTCTTCTCTGAAAGTTTGGTAGAACTCTGCAGTGAAGCCATCTGGACCACGGCTTTTTTTTGTTGGGAGTTTTTTGATTAGCTTTTCAATCTCTTCTTTTGTTATGGGTCTATTTACTTTTTCTACCTCTGTTTGTGTCAGTTTAGGTTGGTAGTGTGTTTCTAGGAATTCATCCATTTCTTCTAGTTTTCCTATTTGTTTGAGTATGGTTTTTCATAGTAATCTGATACGAGTCTTTTAATTTCAGTTGGGTCTGTCGTAATATCGCCCCTCTCATTTCTTCCTTAGGTTATTTGATTCCTCTCCTGTTTTTCGTTTGTCAGTTTGGCCAGTGGTTTATCAATTTTGTTGATTTTTTCAAAAAACCAGCTTTTAGTCTTGTTAATCCTTTCAATTTTTTTATTTTCTGTTTTCTATCTCATTTAGTTCAGCTCTCGTTTTTATTATTTGTTTTCTTCTGGTGCCTGTGGGTTTCATTTGTTGCTCTCTTTCTATTTGTTCAAGTTGTAGTGATAATTCTTTGATTTTGGCCCTTTCTTCTTTTTGGAAGTGTGCATTTATTGATATAAATTTGCCTCTGAGCACCGCTTTTGCTGTGTCCCAAAGGTTCTGATAGGAAGTGTTTTCATTCTCATTGGGTTATCTGAATTTCTTTATTCCATCCTTAATGTCTTCTATAATCCAGTCTTTTTTCAGCAGGATATTGTTCGGTTTCCAAGTGTTTGATTTCTTTTCCCTGCTTCTCCTGTTATTGATTTCTACTTTTATGGCCTTATGATCAGAGAAGATGCTTTGTAATATTTCAATATTTTGGATTTTGCTAAGGCTTGTTTTATGACCTAATATGTGATCTATTCTAGAGAATGTTCCATGTGCAATAGAAAAGAAAGTATGCTTGGTTGCTGTTGGGTGGAGTGTTCTGTATATGTGTACGAGGTCCAGTTTGTTGATTGTGGCATTTAGATCTTCCGGGTCTTTATTGAGCTTCTTTCTGGATGTTCTGTCCTTCACCGAAAGTGGTATGTTGAAGTCTCCTACTATTATCGTGGAGCTGTCTATCTCACTTTTCAGTGCTGATAGAGTTTGTTTTATGTATCTTGCAGCCCTGTCATTGGGTGCATAAATATTTAATATGGTTATATCTTCTTGGTGTATTGTCCCTTTAATCATTATATAGTGTCCTTCCTTATCCTTTGTGATGGATTTAACTTTGAAGTCTATTTTGTCAAAAACTAATATTGCCACTCCTGCTCTTTTTTGATTGTTTTTTGCTGGATATATTTTTTTCCATCTTTTGAGTTTTAGTGTGTTTGTGTCTCTAAGTCTAAGGTGTGTCTCTTGTAGGCAGAATATCGACTAATCTTGTTTTTTAATCCATTCTGCCACTCTCTGTCTCTTTATTGGTGCATTTAGTCCATTTAAATTCAGGGTAAGTATGGATGGAAATGGATAGGTATGAAATTAGTGCTATCATTTTGATGTCTTTTTTGTGTGTCGATAGTTTCTTTTTCCCACTTGATTTTATGTGCTGAGTAGATTTTCTTTATATATTGTCCTTTCCTCATATTTGTTGTTGTTGATTTTGTTTCTGCTGAGTCTGTATTTTTCCCTTGTACTTTATTTTAATGAGTAGGATAGTTTGTCTCCTTTGCGGTTACCTTATTAAAACCAAAACCAAACCCAGTGCCATCGAGTTGACTCTGACTCATAGCGACCCTATAGAACAGATTAGAACTGCCCCATAGAGTTTCCAAGGAGCACTGGTGGATTATTTACCTCTATTTTTCTAAATTTAAACCTAACTTTTATTTTTTTGTATCACCGTATCTTCCTCTCCATATGGAAGGTGTAAGATTACATTTCTTAGTCGCTTTTTATTATTTTAATGTTGTCTTCTTTTATATAATAACATCGCTCTGACCTGCTTTGGGCTTTTTTTTTGTTTTTTTTAATAATCATGCCTTTTTTTTTTTTTTGGATCTCCCTGTCTCGGTTGACTTCTGGTTGCTCTGCCCAGTGTTCTAGTCTTGTGTTGATACCTGATATTATTGATTTTCTAACCAAAGATCTCCCTTTAGTATTTCTTGTAGTTTTGGCTTGGTTTTTACAAATGCCCTAAACTTGCGTTTATCGGGAAATGTCTTAATTTCACCTCATATTTAAGAGACAGTTTTGTTGGATATATGATTCTTGGCAGGCAATTTTTTTCCTTCAATTTTTTAAATTTGTCATCCCATTGCCTTCTTGCTGCATGATTTCTGCATAGTAGTCCGAGTTTATTCTTATTGGCTCTCCTTTGTAGGTGACTTTTCGTATATCTCTCGCTGCTCTTATAATTCTCTCTTTATCTTTGGTTTTGGCAAGTTTGATTATAATACACCTTGGTGACTTTCTTTTAAGATCTATCTTATGTGGAGTTCGATAAGCATCTTGAATAGATATCTTCTCACCTTTCGTGTTAACAGGGAATTTTTCTGCCAACAAATCTTCGAAAATTCTCTCTGTATTTTCTGTTATCCCTCCTTGTTCTGGTACTCCAATCACTCGTAGGTTATTTCTCTTGATAGAGTCCCATATGATTCTTAAGGTTTCTTCATTTTTTTAAATTCTTATATCTGATTTTTCTTCAAATGTATTAGTGCCAAGTGATTTATCTTCAAGTTCAGAAATTCTAGCTTCTACTTGCTCAATTCTGCTCCTCTGACTTTCTATTGAGTTGTCTACTTCTGTAATTTTATTGTTAATCTCCTGAATTTCTGATTGCTGTCCATCTATGGATTTTTCCAGCTTGTTAAACTTTTCATTATGTTCCTGAATAATCTTTCTAATTTCTTCAGTTGCTTTATCTGTGTTCCTTTGCTTGTTCTGTGTATTGTCTCATTTCCTTCCTGATGTCTTGAAGGGTTCTGTATATTAAACTTTTGTATCCTGTCTCTGCAAATTCCAGGAATGCACTTTCATGTAGCTGATCCCTAGATTCTTTGTTTTGTGGGCCCGTTGAGGTGATCATGGTCTGTTTCTTTATGTGAATCAATATCGACTGTTGGCTCCGAGCCATCTATAAACTATTGTATTAATTTATCCTTGCTTACTGTGTTTTTTTTTAATTTTTTTTTTTTTTTACTGTGTAGTAGCTGCTCACTTAATTTTGTTTTGGTATATCCCTGTGGATTGCTTGAGTGACCTAGATTGATTAATTTCACCTTTGGTGCTCTGGTGTCCTGCCCCAGCTGGCTAGAGCTGTTATCCGGTATATCGACCTTGGAGTCCATTCAGTTTCTTGTATGAATTCAGCTCAGGTTTCCAGGTAGCTGATCATCAAGTGTGTGGTACAGGTTCTGTCCTACAGTCTTAGAGGGTCAGGGGTGATTTGCGTATGTACCTGTATCTGATTGCAGCAGGGTGTCATGCTCTGAACAAGGCAGGGGGCTGAGAACCGATCCCCAAGTGTCTCTGAGGAAAATGCATCTCTGTTCCTTAGAGCATGCTGGTGGGTGGGTTCTGCAGAGGGACCATGGACACCCAATGTTTTTGGTTGTAAGGACTGGGAGGTACCAGTTATCTTTGGACCCCTGTCACAGGTGGCTGGGTGACGTGAGTGGAGGTACCTGTCCTTAGGTCCCTTATGTGGATAGGTGAGGACCTTGTTTAATAAGCAAAGCAATGTCAAATGTCAAACACCCACCTACCCACCTCACAGTGAAATGGTTGGAGTTTGCTAAAAAGGTCCTATTCTCCTGAAATAGGCCCACACAGGTCCATGCAGAAGGGAAAGGTGCTCAAGGTCCATGGGTGGTTTATGCCTGGACAGGAGCTGCTTTTGTCCTGAGCTACCCCTGTTAATGGAGCTAGCAAATTATCTTTGCCCCAAAATTTCAATTTTTTTCCTTCTCCAAGGCCAGGAGGATGGCTCTAGGTGCTCAACAGCGCCTATCTCAGGCCAACGGATTCAGTCGCTGAAGCTGGCTTGGTGTGGGGGGGTGCGGTGAAATATATGCAAGTACTTAGCTTTTGCTGAGGGCGCCATTCTCCTCAGGTTCCAGAGGTGCGAGTAGACTGTGTGGCTGGCTGCTTCTCCCTGCAGAAACTGCAGCTGAACACTAGTTCCAGCCCGCCACCACCACCACCGCCACTCCAGAAATGGTGCCTGAGGGCTCCCTGTGATTTAGGCCCCGTAACTCTTCTCCACTTCTGAATGGTCTCTTCCTCCCCCTGCCCCTCAGTTCATTGTCTAAGCTTGTCTTTGATGCTCAGGGCTTCCTCCTTGTTTTTTCGGGTCTTTGTTGTAAAAAGGGCTCGCCGAAAAAGTCTGTCTATTCCGCCAAATTGGCTCTGCTTCTGTCCTTGTGGAGTCTGGCAAGTCCCAAACCTGTGGGTTAGGTGTAGGCTTCTTCCTGGCTCTCAATCTCTGCCCAAAGGCACTCAGCTTTCTCACTCCATGGGCTGGGAAGCCCACTGCACTGTCTCCTGCTAGTCTCTCCTGCCAGGTCCCTAGTGGAGCTGTTTTTAAACCCCTGAGGAAGGAGTAACCAGTAGAGTTGTTGTTTTTCTCCACTGTCTTGGTCTTTTTACTCAAAGGCACAGATTTCCTGTTTTTTTTGTTTCTTTGTTTCCTCTCAGGTGCAGAAGAATGCATCTTTCATATTTGGTGCAGTGAACCAGGAAAAACTGGCCAACAAAGTCAATAGCAGGGTATGAGGGTTGGAAACTACAGGATAGACTGGGACTGTTACCTAGCTGATGGCTCGCAGATCCTGAATGAGCTGGTATTCTCTGTGATTCTTCTTCACCAGCAGGATGGGGGTGTTGAACTCTGAGTGACATGGTCTGAGCAGTCTATGTTTCATGTATCTGAAGATGATTTTGCCCGTGCCTATAAGACTTCCACACAGATGGGGTACTGCTTAAGTCAGATAGAAACTATGCCAGGCTAGAGCTCAACCACCACCAAGGGAATGTTTTTGACACATCCCAACACCTTGTTGGCCCACGCCCGTAGCCACAGGTCCACTGCATATTTGGTGTCTGCCCCTACTGATACTTTGGAGTGGCCTTCCATGCTATAATTGGTAGGTGACTCTGTGGTAAGGGCCATCTGCAATTGCCATCTGTCTCTGGCAGTATCTGCATCTGTATGATCTCTTTATCAAAAGAAATTTGTGCTTGCAGTTTGTACAAGACTTTGTATGACAAGGGAATGGGATAGTCAGGCAGGTAGATAAAATAATGTTTTAATGGCTTCCCTTGCATACAGCAGGTTAGAGGCTGGAAGCAGGGAGGGTTGTCCCTCTTACCTGAGACTACTGGGCTGACAAAGTTTTTTTCATCAGAGCTATATTTTTTTGGGTCAGGACAGAATGGATTGCTCTGGAATCCACTAGAAACCATACAGTTACCTCCCCTCCCACCTTCTTTATAACCAGAGGCTCAGGTCGTAGACTTGCCTCAAGTCCTCCTCAATCCAAGTCTTTACCTATTGGCATCATGGGCCACTGGACAACCCCATGGTCTTTGTTACCGCTGGGTAAGAATTTAGGGCACACTCTCTTCTAACCTCCTCTCTCTTTGTACTAGGAGCACTGGTCTCAGATTAATGAGGGTCAGGGCCTCCCACCTTCATCTCTCCTCAGGGACCCCCTCTTGTTGGGTTGCCAAGAGACGTGTCATTTCCCTACAAGGATGTGCCCAGGAATGCAGCCTGTCTGTTCTGAAGACTGATTTTTTTTCTTTCCCTCTTCCCTGTGCTGATTGGAATATACCTGGTAGGCAAGCTCAATAAGCCATGGCAGTCCCAACTCCTCACCTCGCTCAAGTTTTTGGAGTTTTCTCCGTATATCCTGGGCACTCTGCCTGATCAAAATCACATTCACAATGCAAGAGTTTTCAAGACTCTCAGGGTCCATGCCTGTGAACTGTCTAAATGCTTCACACATACACACATTACACACTCACACAACCTAATTCATTGCACCAATCTAATAACAGACACCTAGAGCCTTTTATACCCTCAAGAGTCAATTCCTTCCACTACTTGGGAGTCTTAAGACCTTACCTAGTAATTACCCTGTTATTTACCAAATAACCCCAAATACCTAGAGCCATTAATGCAATCAACTGTTAATTCCTCCCACTTCTTGGGACTCTTCTAAGGTCTTATGCAGGTATTTACCAAATTAACCCAGGTGTGTTTCGTGTCTCCCATGAAGTCACCGTTGAGTCCCAGGACTGCTGTAAGGTCTGCAGAGATGTCTCCTGGTGGCACCAGATGTTGGGGCCAGTCTATAGTCCAATTCACTTTTGGAACGTAACAGATGACTCCTGGCCATTTTAACAGAGATGTTGCTAGGCAGAAACTCCAGTTTCTGCTCGATGGAACTTGTGTCAGCCAATAAAGGATAGACCAAGGTGGGAGAGTAGAAAGGCATCTTCATTTCACTGTACAAGGAAGAGAAACAGTTGGTGCTGCTGCCAAGACTGCTCAGAGGGGATGAGGGGAAACATTACTTATAAGGAGTTTACTAATAGGAAGTTCATAACAAGTTACATCAGCAACATTATTAATCATACTACCCAGCTGTGATGGGGTTTACAAATAACTTTATGCCTTCAGTGTTCAGAATATGGTGGTTAAACTCCACCCAGAGGCACGGTATTACTGTATATGAGAACTAAAGGTTGTCTTGAATGTCAACATGGTGCCTAAACTCATTTCCGCCAATTTCATCTAGTTTTGGGAAGCAGTTAAGGAGATGGGAGCCAAGGTTTTAATGTAAAGCTATGGGCCATGCCAAGCAAAGGAACCAGGATTCTAATGAAAAGCTACAGGGCATGCCAAGCAAGCTACTTGAGGCAGTGGAATTTTTACTAGCCTGGGGAGCTCTGTCTTTTCGTGACCATCTTCATCTACTAACAGCTTCAGACTTTTAAAAATATTTACGTTCACATGACAATATAACATGCACCTTTGTCTTATATTCCAATGAACTATTTTTATTCAAATGTTATTGGCTACACAGGGGTTTTCATTTCATGATCCTGAACCAAGAAAATAATTTATACTCTACTAGCTTCAATAAAACCCAAGAAATTGTGAAAAGAAAATATAAATAAATAAAAATATATGGAAAATTTTGAGGAGTAACATGGAGCAACTATATTCATAAGGCAAGATAAATGTATCCTTGCCACATCACAGCCCTTACTTCAATTAGAAGTACAGCACAGTGCAAACCAAAGGATTATCTCATTTTCCCTCTGATAAGTAGGGTGAACAAAAGTTAATGAAAATACAGTGCATAATAAATATTGTCCAAAGTTTAGGAAAGCCAAACCAATGAAACGGAGGTAGCAAGCTTAACTCATCAGAGAATATCCTGTTACCCAAGGAAATACACAAAAAATAATTGAACAAACATTTAAAAACTGTTCATATAGATAAGAAAACAACCCATGAAACAGAAAAGATAATTATTAAATAAGAAGGACAAGTGGGGAAGGCATTTCAAACCTGGGAGCAACTCTGGATGACCTCAAGAAATTTATCGTAATTGGTATACGTTCTGATCTATACACCAATTAATATCAATTTCTTGGGATGATCCAGAGTTGCTCCCAGGTTTGGAATTTCTTTCCCACTTAGGCAAAATGGGTTGATTAAAACAAAGTCAGATGCAGAGCTGAACCTGTGGATTGCTAAATTGCAAGGTATGCTGACAGATTGACGTGTGAAAGTAAAGGCCTTACTAGGAAAAGAATAGGAACCCTAAGGTCTGGAATGGGGATATTTGAGCAAATTTAAATAATTAAGTACTTCAAATTATCACACTGCATTGAGACTCCTCATACCCTGGCCTGAACCCAGTACCCCCTCATGAGCTATGAAAAGGCAAGGGCTTACACAACCACAGATACAAAAACCCAAGAACTGGCTCTGCAAAGTTTATTCTAATAGTGAAAAAAAATACCAGAATCATTGTAATTCCTCTTTTGTACCTGGTACTTTTTCCCACTCCCACTCAGCATATCTAACCGCTTTGCCTGATTTTGTAGTTTCCAACACATTCTCCTGGAGCCCTGGTGGTGTACTGGTTAAGAGCTTGGCTGCTGACCAAAAGGTCAGCAGTTCAAATCCACCAGCTGCTCCTTGGAAACCCTATGCAGCAGTTCTACCCTGTCCTATAAGGTTGCTATGACTCAGAATGTACTCAATGGCAAAGGCTTTTGTTTATAGCCAAATACATAACACATTCTTTAAAAAAAAAAAAACGCACTGCTGTCCAGTAGATTCTGACTCCTAAGGTCCCTAGAATTGCCCCATAAGGTTTCCAAGGCTGTAAATCTTTGTGGAAGCCAACTGCCACAGCTTTCTCCCATAGAAGGGCTGGTGGGTTCGAACTGGTGACCTTTCAGTTAGCAGCCAAACGCTTTAACCACTGTGCCAATAGGACCCCAACACATTCTTCTGTACAATAAAAATTTACCTAATTATTTTTTGTGATCCACTTCTTCCCTTCAAGGAAGGAAAACATTTTTACTCTTTTGTTTACTCTTTTCTTCATCAATGCATTTAGAAGAGTGACTGACACATAGAAGGAAATTTATCAATACATGCAGGTTGTATTTGTGATCATTGTAACTTATGAAGGCATACAGACAAGACTTGAAGCCCATGACTTAATTTATATGAACCATATGATGTGTCAAACTGTAGAAAAGATATTGCGTATTTTTTTCCATGTGCTACATAGGGCATATTTCACATCTTTGTTCCTCAAGCTATAAATCAAGGGATTCAACATGGGAATAACCAGGGTGTAAAATATGGAAGCCACTTTATCACCGACAAAGGAATGACTGGACATGGGCTGCACATACATAAAGATTAAAGTCCCATAGAACACGACCACCACGGTCAGGTGGGATCCACAAGTGGAGAAGGCCTTTTGCCTGCCCTCAGCTGAGTTTATCCTGAGAATGGCTACAAAAAGAAGCAGATAAGAAACAAGAACTATTAGAAGGGATGAAATCAAATCAATACACGCTGCAATGAGAAAGATCAATTCAATTTCATGTGTGTTTGAGCAGAGCAAAGATACTAAGGGGAGACAGTCACAGTAGAAAAGACTGATAACATTGTAGCCACAGAAGGATAAATTAAAAATCTTTAGAGTGACCAGAAGAGAAACAAATGTGTTGTACAGATAGGGAATTGCCACCAGCACCCAACACATCCTTTGTGACATGATGACTGTGTAGAGCAGAGGGTGACAGATGGCCACATAGCGATCATAAGACATTGCTGACAGAATGAAAAATTCACTAATGATGAACATGAGAAAGGAAGCTAGCTGTATAGCACAAAAATAATAGGAGGTTTTATTTTCATCCACAACAAAAATGACTAGCATTTTGGGTCCCACAGCTGTTGAATAACCAAGATCAGTGATAGCCAGGTGTCTGAGAAAAAAGTACATGGGAGTTTGTAGCTTGGAGTCCATCTTGGTGAGGATGATGATGCCCAAGTTGCCCACCACTGAGATCGTATAGATGATGAGGAACAGCCCGAACGATGGAGCCTGCAGCTCTGGGCGGTCTGTGATTCCCGTCAGAATGAACTCTTTCAGCACTGTTACATTGTGTTTGTCCATCTAGGTCTATCAGGAAACCTATTCTGGAGAGACATCAGCGTAGTCATTAGGCTTTATGTGGTACCATCTGGTAGATTTTTAGTATACAAAGGCAATATGCTAAATGGATAAGGTAAATACAAACTTTCCAAAGCAAACCCACCTCCCACAAATAAAGCATAGGTACGTAAAGACAGAGAGGCACAGGGAGACAGAAAGGGAGAGAATAGGGAGAGAAAGAGAAAGCTAACTTAGTATCAGTTGGGGAATATCTGCTCCTGAAAGAACATTTGTCAATGCCTGGGACACTTTGGATGTCACAAGTAGGAGATGGGTACTACTGGTATCTAATGGAAACCTGGGATGTTACTCAACATTCTACTATATACAGGGTAACTCCACACAATGATAAAATTTCTAGCTCAAAATATCAGTAAGGAAGAAGTTGAGAACCCCTGATATAGATATACATATAGATATAGATGTAAATGTAGATGTAGGTATAGATATAGAAAAAGACATAGGTGTAGGTGTAGGCATATGTCTATGTGGGTAGGGGGGTGGGCAGGGGTATTGCAGCCTGTTCTTGGGAATCCAGTGCTGTTGGCTGGAGGGACTAGGAGGCACCACTTCTTTTCATATGCCTGTCATGGGTGGCTAGATGGAGTGGGTGGAGCAGCCAGCCCTCAGACCCCTTGTGTGGGTGAGTGAGGCCCATGCTTAAGAGGCAGAATGGTGTCAAATATCACAAATCTGCAGCTCCCCCTTGGCTCCTGCAGTTGAAATTTGGCTTCAGGAATACGCCCTGCTTTTTATGCTAATAAGGGCATGTGGTGTTGAATTGGCCCACACAGGTCTAGGCAGGATGAAGGGCGCTGCAAGTCACTGAACCCCTCAGGCCAGTGGCTGGACAAAGGGGCAGGTCCACAGGATTTGTGAGCTCCTGCCTTGAGAAGTTCAGCTACCTTTTCTAAAAAATAAATATAGGATTGATGTTACTTCCTTGAAAAAGGAGGGCTGTGAGGAGAAAATTTATTCCCCATTGTCTTCTGCTTCCTGACCTTTGTTGATGTGTGTGCTTCAATTTGGGGGGAATTTAATTTAAGGTCAAGGAATTGGCAAATATATTAACTTTGATTTTGCTGAGCTACTGAATCGATGAGAGCCATCAGTCCCCACTACTGGACTTTTTCTTTTCTTTTTTTTTTTCCCCCTTCTTTTTTTAAAATAAATTAAAACCTCTTTCTTAAGCTAACATTTGAGTGATGCATTTATTTATTGAGTGCTTCATTACATGCCTGGGAAAAACATTCCAAGATGATACAATGGAGAGAGGCAGAAGTACCACACGCAGTTGCAAAGGTTGAACACCATGGAATTGTAGGTTGTGGCATTCACACAGACTAAGATGAAAATATGCAGTTGAAAATATGCAATATATTAGGTGTTGTTATGGTTAATGTAAACTTCCAAGAGCTTCCCACTATAGCAATCATACACACCAAAAGGAACACCACACAACTCAGTGATACCTATCTCTCCCAAAGAAAATAAATTTGTCAAATCCACTTAGATGGGTTTTCCTTGAAGGGGCTCCTGAAAATGAGAGAGAGAGAGAAAGAGAGAGAATACTAACTGAACAGGTTGATATACAAGTTAAATATTATTGCAGTTATTATTTGAAGTAATCTGTGATTCATTAAAATATTTAATGATCCCCAGTAATCTTAATAGCTGTTGTTGTCAAGTGCCATGGAGTCGGTACTGATCACAGACCGAAGAAAACAGGGTTCACTCAGAGATGCCTTGGAAGAAAGAAAGATCGAGTTCTGAAAGGCCGCGGCCATTGAAAACTCTGTGGGGCCCAGTTCTCTGACACACGTGGGCCAGTATGAGCCAGAACTGATTCCGACTGGTTTCCTTGTCTGTTGTCTTTTATTCATATAATTACTTATATAAAGTAAAAATATTATTTAGCCACATAATAATAATATTTCAAAGATGCTTATAAGCATATAACCTCTGAAACAAATTGAGAATATTTGAAAAATAATATGAAGAAAAAGAGGAGGGAGAGACCCTAGTTTCAAGAACTAATGAAGAGTAGAATGTGCACAGAACTGAATCAGAAATCCTATTATTTTGCATTCACTTGGCCGTTGAATGGAAAGCCTGGTGGCTTAGTAGTTAAAATCTATGGCTGCTAACCAAAAGGTCAGCCTTTCAAATCCACAAAGTGCTCTTTGGAAACCCTATGAGACAGTTCTATTCTGTCCTATAGGGTCACAATGAGTCTGTATCAACTTGGTGGCATTGGGTTTGGTTGCCATTGAATAAAGGTGGGATCCTGCAAATGTCACTGAAACATTCTGGTTATTGGTAAAACTTGGAAACAGTCTTATCTTTTTACCCGTAATGAAGCCTCTGTCTTGACTCCCACATGTGTTGCTTAACATGGCATAGTGAGAAGCATTTATGGATTGCTTTTCATCCTTGGTGATATTCCCTGAGGAGATGCCAAGCAATTTGTTGATTGTCCCTGAAGCATTTGAAAGCTTAACAAAATACCTGGGAGTTGTCTGTTAAATGTCCAGGATGACTGGTTTTCACCAGTGAGCAAGTTTTTTTTTCATACAGTGTTTATGCATATTTCTATTTATCTACTTCATACATTCTTACATTTTTCTTTTTGCTAACGTACTATTTTAACCACACAGGGATTTGGAATAAAATATTGTATCTATAAATCAGGGCTATCTATATTTCCCATTTCCTCAGTGGTCTCTTCAAATGGATGACAAAATGAAGAGCTTATATGTTTTTTTTATTACATTATTTAAAATACTTAGATAGAATAAAATAATGCACTGTGCATATGTGAGGTATCACTTCCTGTTTGCAGTTGTTATTGTTGCTGTTACTGCTATTGTTCAGGGTTTTTTGTTTCTTTCTTTGTTTTGTTTTGCTTTCTTGTTGACCTCAGGAAAAGAAATATTACCCTTGCTTCTCATTTTATACTCAATTGACATCACCTGTCAGTTTAGGTTTTTTGCTTGTTTGTTTTATTTTCCTTTATTATATTTCTCTTTCTCTCTCTCTCTATACATATATGGAAACCCTGGTGGCGTAGTGGTTAAGTGCTACGGCTGCTAACCAAAAGGTCGGCAGTTCAAATCCACCAGGCGCTCCTTGGAAACTCTATGGGGCAGTTCTACTCTCTCCTATAGGGTCACTGTGAGTCAACATCGACTGGTCGGCAACAAGTTTAGTTATGGTTTATATACACATATATATTTCACTTGTCTTTTCTTTAATGGAATGTGGTTTTTTGGTGCAATGTACAAATACCCACAGTTAGCTGAAAAGTTGGCAGTGTGAACCATCAAGCCATTACAAGCAAAAAAGACCTGGCTATCTGCACCCATAAAGATTACAGGCTAGACAACGCTGTAGGGCAGTTCTTCTCTGTCTTATAGGTTGCAATGTGTTGCAATTGACTCAAAGGCACCTAACAAAACCAAAATTCTTTAATGGTAGATATTTTGTTGTCTCCAAGACAACGTTGTCCACTTTCTTGCTTTGAACATGTTATCCGGAAACATCAGTTGCTGGAAGAGAACATCATATTTGGTGACGAAAATGGCCAACAAGAATGAGGGAAGCCCTCCATGAGATGGATTGACACAGTCACCACAGAAATGGACTCAAACATACCAATGATCGTGAGGACAGCGTAGGGCTAGGCAACATTTTGTTTTGTTTTCCATGAGGTCACCATGTGTTGGAGTCTACGCAGTGGCAGCTAACAACAATCTTTTGTAACGGGCTTTTTTCACCTCAAATCATTCTACTGAGGCCCATTCACACTTTTGTGTAAATCAGTAATGTGTTCTTTTTTATTGCTGAGTATTGTTTCATGTATGGATTTACTACAGTTTTATTAGAACTCTTATGTAAGGAAGGGTGCATAAACAATTAGAGAATGTCTTCTATACAAAAATATTGTTTTCTAGAGAGAGAAGGATAACAATCTACCTGACAAAAACATGAAATTCAGAACCAATATCAATGTGGTAGAGAAAAAAAAAAAGGTAAAAACCTGGAAACTTCTGTGGCTGACCTCAGTAAATTTATCTTAACTAGTATATACACTGATACAGACAAAAATGGCTGATTTGGAGAAAACAGATACCAAGCTGTTCCTGTTTAATAACTTTGTTTAGTAATTGTTTATATTCCTATTACAATAAAATAATAATAAAAATAATAACAAAGTAAACAGACTCTAAGGGCTCATATATGAAAGTAAAGGCACTGATAAAAAAAAAAAATGAGAGAGGGATTTCAAGGTTTAGAAAGTAGACATTTGAGCAAATTCAGATGACCAAGTACTTCAAATCATCCCACCCCACTAAGCCTTCTTCCAACCAGAATTACCCACCCCAGGGCAGAGAATGAGCTCAAAACAGATGTGTTGGCACACACACACACACACACACACATACACACACACACATACACCCTTTCTACAGTTTTTTTTTTTTTTTTTTCCCTACTGGCCTAGGAAAACACCAGATAGTTGGAACTCTACCTGTATCTACTGGTTTCCCTGTCCCGCTCAGCATATTCCTTTTCATTTTCTTAAAATCTATCACCCCCAGCACATTCTAATATACTATAAAATTTCTTACTTATTATGCTTATAATTCATCTCTCTGCTGAAGAACTGCAGCATTTCTCATTGTTTTAGTTATTATCTATTTAGAGCTCTTAGTAAAGTGACGTAGAAATATATGTTGAACTTATCTTTGCTTTTGTGCTGGCTGTCCGGTCTGGAGGCACTCAGAATAAAGTTTGAAAGCCCATCAAGTAACTTATATGAATGATATGGAGGCACGCAGACAAGGTTTGAAGTTCACGACGTAGTTTATAGGAACCATATGTTATACACGGCTGTAGAAAAGACGCTGCACATTTTTTTCCATGCCGTATGTAAAGCAGAGTAGATTTTTTGTAGACAAAAACAGTCTTTGAGACAAAATCAGCAATTAGGAAGCAATATCAATCCAGTAGGGAAAAAATGTAAACATCTGGAAATACCTATGGTTGAGGTCAATGAATTTATCTTAACTGGTGTATCCACTGACAGAGACAAAATGAGTTGATTTAGATAAAACCAGATACTGAGCTGATCCTGTTGAATATGCTAACTGTATTTTGTTACTGCTCTATTACTATTACAATATAATAATAGTACTAACAAAGTAAACAGACTCTGAGTACTCAAATACGAAAGTAAAGGCACTGATGATGAAAGAGGGATTTCAAGGTTTAGAATGCAGACATTTGAGCAAATTCAGATGACTGAGTGCTTCGCATCATCCTGCAGCACTGAGCTTTCTTGCAGTTAGAATTAGACACACCAGGGCAGGGCATGGTATGACCGCTATAACAGAAGGTTTGCACATGCTTGTGCAAACAGGCCATGTGCATGCATACATACACACTTGCACGGACACACCCATACTTTCTACACATTTTTTTCTACTGCATGAAGAAAATACCTGAAACTTCAAACTCTTCATGTATCTACTACTCTTTCCCTATCCCAATCAGCTTATTCACTCTTCATCTTTAATTCTTTTTAAATCTATTACCTCCTACACATTCTAATATACTGTAAAATTTCTGAATTATTATGCTTATAATGCATCACTCCTGCTCAAGGAAGGCAACACATTTATTAATCTTCTTACAGCTCTCAGTAGAGTGAGTGATAGAAAGCAATATAGAAATATATGTTATCTGTGCTTTTGTGCTTGCTATCCCCTCTGGAGGCACACAGAAGAAAGTTTAAAGCCCATACTGTAATTTGTATAAATGATACGGTATAGTGAGCTTTGAGAAAATATATTGCATAATTGTCCCAAAGTCCTATGTAAGGCATAATTCACATCATTATTCCTCAAACCATAGATCAAGGGATTCAACATGGGGATCACCAGGGTGTAAAATATGGAAGCCACTTTGTCAGTGTCAAAGGAATGACTGGACTTGGGCTGCAGATACATAAAGATTAAAGTCCCATAGAACACTACCACCACAGTCAGGTGGGATCCACAGGTGGAGAAGGCCTTGTGCCTGCCCTCGGCTGAGTTCAGTCTGAGAATGGATACAATTATGAGTATGTAAGAAACAAGAACTATTAGGAGTGATGAAATAAAATCAAAAGCTGCTAAAATAAGAATGATCAATTCAATTTCATGTGTGTTTGAGCAGAGTAAAGATAACAAGGGGAGAGTGTCACAGTAGAAATGCCTGATGACATTGTGGCCACAGAAGGATAAATTAAAAATCTTTATGGTGACTAGAAGAGAAACAAATGTGCTGTGGAGGTAGACAATTGACATCAGCACCCAACATGTCCTTTGTGACATGATAACTGTGTAGAGCAGAGGGTTACAGATGGCCACATAGCGGTCATAGGACATTGCTGACAGAATAAAAATTTCACCATTTACGAACAAAATAAAAAAAGCTAGCTGTGTAGCACAAAAATAATAAGAGATTGTATTTTCATCAACAACAAAATTTACCAACATTTTGGGTCCCACGGCTGTTGAATAAACAAGATCAGTGATAGCCAGGTGTCTGAGAAAAAAGTACATGGGCGTTTGTAGCCTGGAGTCCATCTTGGTGAGGATGATGATGCCCAAGTTGCCCACCACTGAGATCATGTAGATGATGAGGAACAGCCCGAACAATGGAGCCTGCAGCTCAGGGCGGTCTGTGATTCCCATCAGAGTGAATTCACTCAGCGCTGTTAGATTGTGCTTGTCCATCTAGTTCTACCAGAAGACCTGTTCTGGGTAGAAACATCAGCATTGTCAATAGCTTTTATGTAGTATCATCTGGTAGATTTTAAGCAATCAAAGCCACTATGAATAATATGAATCAAAACTTTTCAATTATGATGACAGTAAGTTACCTAAAAGAAATTTTCTTTACACATGTATATGTAAATTCTTCTAGTGTGACTTACTTTATATGACAGGGATATGATGATGAATACGTTGAGTAGCGTGTTATCCATTTAACTGACCCCAGCCCTTTCCTACCCCATCTTTGACTCCATGACAAAAATTGGACCATCAGCGTATCAGTCTTTTAGATTATATATCTACTAATTTTCTTAAAACACATTAATATATCTTTAATTTAAGTTCACTTAAAATATGTCCATACGTAGGGGCATTTTCAGTAAGTTGTTTGTAACAAATCAGATGTATTTTCTCATGAAAATAACTAAAACAGTGAGATGAAATTTGAGCAAATTGGGAGAAAGCAAGGTCACTGTCATTGGTTTGATATAATGAAGTTTCATTTAAAAATTCCATTTAGATAAAGAGATCCTGTACTTTAAAGGAAGATCAGTAAAAATCACTGTATTACTCAAGAGAATAGAGAAAAATTACACTGATGAGATATACACAGATTCTTGAATTTGCTTTTATATCCTTCCGTACATTAAGGACCTGAGGTACTTCTGCGTACTACCGTACAGCTCATAATGAGGATGGCAGTTTAACGTAAAAGCGTTAGTGGTTTGACATGATACTACAGACAATGAAAATAGCAGTACCAGCATTCGCTGAGTCAGGAATAATCCAACGAACAGAAAAATACAATCATATCTTATCAAATTATAAAATGGCTCTAGGGGAAATACGTTATCTCATATAAGACATTGCTTATGATGTTGTGTCCTTCTGATACCCTGCCTTGTCCCTATATACAAACATTGCCTATGTCTGAAAATACTGAATTGGGTATCAGTAAATATTACAATTAGGAAATCAACTCTCTTCACTGAATGCAATATAAATCTTGTTTATATGCAATAATGAAAGGTGGAAGAAAATAAGTACTCACTTTGATAAATACTGATTTTCCTATGAGGTCAGGGAAGATAAAAGGACTTCTCATCAGTTTTGGAGTTTTCTGGAGAGCACCGGATTATTGTTCATAGGTTACTATTTTTGTTGAGTATCTACTTCTCGTTATACAAAGCCTTACTCTTTGAAAAACTTATATCTTCTTTCTGCCAGATTCCACTGGGTATTGAAGAACCTGGTATGAAGAACATGAGGTGTGAGGTGGAAATGTATTTGCTTCCTCATCAAGAGATTAGTAAAAATGCACATTTATGCAGTTATTTTAATATGCATTAAACATTCAATCATATCTGAGAGGGACATAAGAGTGCCTAGAGTCACTATATAATTAAGGATTTTAAAAGACATTAATGTTGGAGACTGAACAGCTGTGTAATTCTGCTACGGTATTTTTTAATACTGTATATCCTTCCTTTACTTTCATATTTCAGCTCTGTTATTCACATAATTAGGCCAACTGGGTGGTACAAACAGTGAAGCACTCAGCTACTACCTGAAAGGTTGGTGGGTCAAGCCCACTCAGAGGCACATTGGAAGAAAGAAAGCCTAATTCTGAAAGGCCACAGCCATTGAACACCCTACGGAACACAGTTCTCTGACATGCGTGGAGTCAGAACTGACACCAGGACAACTGGTTTGGTTTTTGTTTTGTTTCATTTTATTTTTTATTCATATAATTATAAAAAGAAAAAAATTATTTAGTTATACAGTGATGTCTCAAAGATGCTCGTGAGCGTTTAGCTTCTGAAACAAAGTGAGAATATTTGAAAAAAACAATATGAAGAAAAAAGGGGAGAGATCCTAGTCTCAGGCACTACTGGAAAGTAGAATGCACCCAGAACTGAGTCTGAAATCCTGATATTTTGCAATGACTTTGCTGTTGAATAAAGGTGGGACCATGCAAGTGTCCTTGAAACCTTCTGGATATTGATCAAATATGAAAATTGCCTACCTTTTTACCTGTAAAGAAGCCTCTGTATTCTCAATGTGTTTCTTAACATGGCATGATGAGAACAATTTAAAGATTTTTTTTGCCCTTGGAGATTCTCCCTGAGGAGATGCCAAGCAATTTGATGATTGTCCCTGAAGCATTTGAAAGCTCAACAAAATACCTGGGGGTTGTCTGTTAACTGTCCAGGACCATTTGCATTCACCTATGAGAGAGTTTTTCTGCATATAGTGTGTATGCTCGTCTGTATTTATCTATTTCATATATTCTGCTTTTTACTCTGTGAAGTTTCCACTTTTATCACTCAGGGGTCTGGATTAAAGTGCTGTATCTGTAAACCAGAAATATCAATATTTCCCAGTTTTATAGTGGTATCTTCAAATGGATGACAAAATGAAGTAGAGATTAAACACTTACTTATTACATTATTTAAAAACTTAAGTGGAATAAAAATAATGCACTGTGCGTATATGGGGTATCACTTCCTTGCTTGCTGTTGCTATTGTTGCCATTATTGCTATTGTTCAGGTTTTTGTTTCTGTTTTTATTTTGTTTTGCTTTCTTGTTGACCTCAGGAACAGAAATGTTACCCTTCTCATTTCACACTCAATCACATCATCTGTCTGTTTCGGTTTTTTGCTTGTTTATTTTATTTTCCTTTATTATATTTCAATATTGTATGTTTTTCCATTCTGTCCAATCCTCATTCCAAAATATCTTTCTCACCTTTATAAATATTCTGCTGTTCTTGACATAAGCTCTACTATATAAATATATCCTTGCAATGTGTGATATTTTGTGTGTAATTCTTTACTATGATTATATATTTATTGTGCTATAAAATTTTTTGCTATTTGTCACTGTAAATATTTCCGATGTATCCATTTGTGATTTTTTTCCTTATTTGCCTATGTAATGGTATGTGTATATATATATATATATGTATATTTCACTTATGTTTTCTTTAATGGAAGGAGCCCTGTTGGTGCAATGTTCAAAACACTCTCTGCTAACTGAAAAGTTGGCAGTTTGAGTCCCCAAGCCATTCTGGGACGAAAAGACCTGGCCATCAACACCCACAAAGATTACAACATAGACAACCATATGAGAGATTTCTACTCTATTGTATAGGTAGCTGTAAGTCAGAATTGAAGCGACAGTACCTAACAGAGCAAAAAAGGTTTATTTATTTTAATTTTATTGTGGTTTAACTGAAAGTTTACAAATGAAGTAAGTCTCTCAGGCAAAAAATTATATACACCTTGCTATGTACTCCTAGTTGCTCTCCCGCTGATGAAACAGCACACTCCTTCTCTCCGTCCTGTATTCCCCACGTCCATTCAGCCCGCTTCTGTCCCCTCTGCCTTCTCATCTGCCTTCCAGACAGGAGCTGCCCACATAGTCTCATGTGTCTATTTGAGCCAAGAAGCTCACTCCTCACCAGTATCATTTTCTATCTTATATTACAGTCCAGACCAATCCTTGTCTAAAGAGTTGGCTTTGGGAATGGCTCAAGTCTTGGGATAACAGAAGATCTGGAGACCATGACCTCTGGGGTCCTTCTAGTCTCAGTCAGACCATTGAGTCTGGTCTTTTTATGAAAATGTGAGGCCTGCATCCCACTGCTCTCCTGCTCCATCAGGGATTCTCTGCTGATGTCCCTGTCAGGGCATGCATCAGTTGTAGCTGGGCGCCATTTAGTTCTTCTGCTCTCAGGTTGATGAAGCCTCTGATTTATGTGGCCCTTTATGTCTCTTGGGCTCATAATTACCTTGTGTCTTTGGTGATCTTCATTTTCCTTTGCTTCAGGTGGGTTGAGGGCCAATTGATGCATATTAGATGGCCACTTGCTAGCGTTTAAGACCCCAGACTCCACTCACCAAAGTGAGATGCAGAATGTTTTCTTAAAAGATTTTATTATGGCAGATGACCTAGATGTCCCCTGAAACCATGGTCCCCAGGCCCCACCCCTGCTACTCTGGCCTTCAGAGCATTCGGTTTATTCAGGAAACTTCTTTGCTTTTCATTTAGTCCAGTTGTGATGACCTCCCCTGTATTTTGTGCTGTCTTTCCCTTCACCTAAAATAGTTCTTGTCTACTATCTGATTAATGAATGCCACTTTTCCTCCCTCACTCTTCACCCTTGTAACAATCAAAGAATATATCCCTCTGTGTTCAGACTATTTGAGTATTTATAACAGTGGTCTCATAAAATATTTGTCCTTTTGCAACTAATTTCACTCAGCATAATGCCTTCCAGGTTACTCCATGTTATGAGATGTTTCACAGATTCCTCACTGTTCTTTATCAATGCATAGTATTCGATCATGTGAATATAACATAATTTATTTATTCATTCATCCGTTGATGGGCACCTTGGTTGTTTCCATCTTTTTGCTATTGTAAACAGTGCTGCAATGAACATAGGTGTACATGTATCTGTTTGTGTAAATGTTCTTATTTCTCTAGGATATATTCCAAGGAGTGGGATTGCTGGATCGTATGGTAGTTCTATTTCTAGCTTTTTAAGGAAGCGCCAAATCGATTTCCAAAGTGGTTGTACCATTTTCATTCCCACCAGCAATGTATAAGTGTTCCAGTCTCTCCACAGCCTCTCCAACATTTATTATTTTATATTTTTTGGATCAATGACAGCCTTGTTGGGGTGAGATGGTATCTCATTGTAATTTGTATTTGCATTTCTCTAAGGCTAAAGGTGGTGAGCATTTCCTCAAGTATCTGTTAGCTGCCTGAATGTCTTCTTTGGTGAATTGCCCATTCATATCCTTTTCCCAGTTTTTAATTCGATTATTTATCTATTTATAGTTGAGTTTTTGCAGTGTCACGTAGATTTTAGAGATCAGATGCTGATTGGAAATGTCATAGCTAAAAACTTTTTCCCAGTCTGTAGGTAACCTTTTTACTCTTTTGGTGAAGTCTTTGGATGAGCATAGGTGTTTGATTTTTAGGAGCTCCCAGTTATCTAGTTTCTCTTCTGCATTGTTAGTGATGTTTTGTATACTGTTCATGCCATGTATTAAGGTTTCTAGCATTGTCCCTATTTTTTCTTCCATGATCTTTATGGTTTTAGATTTTATATTTAGGTCTTTGACCCATTTTGAGTTAGTTTTTGTACATGGTGTGAGGTATGGGTCTTGTTTCATTTTTTTGCAGATGGGTATCCAGTTATGCCAGCACCATTTGTTAAAAAGGCTGTCTTTTCCCCCATTTGAATTTTTGGGGTCTTTATCAAATATCAACTGCTCATATGTGGATGGATTTATGTCTGCATTCTCCATTCTGTTCCATTGGCCCTGGTACCAGTACCAGGCTGTTTTGACTACTGTGGCGGTGTAATAGCTTCTAAAATCAGGTAAAGTAAGGCCTCCCACTTTATTCTTCTTTTTCAGTAATGCCTTATTTAACCGGGGCCTCTTTCCCTTCCATATGAAGTTGGTGATTTGTTTCTCCATCTCTTTCAAAAATGTCGTTGGGTTTTGGATCAGAATTGCATTGTATCTATAGATTGCTTTTGGTAGAACAGACATTTTTACAACGTTGTGTCTTCCTATCCACTAGCAAAGTGTGTTTTTCCTCTTATGTAGGTCTTTTTTGGTTTCTTGCAGTAGTGTTTTGTAGTTTTCCTTGTATAAGTGTTTTATGGCTCTGGTTAAATTTTTTTCCTAAGTATTTTTCTTCTTGGGGGCTACTGTAAATGGTATTGATTTGGTGATTTCCTCTTTAATGTTCTTTTTGTTGCTGTAGAGGAATCCAACTGATTTTTGTATGTTTATTTTGTATCCTGATACTCTGCTGAACTCTTCTATTAGTTTCACTAGTTTTCTTGAGGACTCTTTAGGGTTTTCCATGTATAAGATCATGTCACCTGCAAAGAGAGATATTTTGACTTCTTCATTACTAATCTGGATGTTCTTTATTTCTTTATCTAGCCTAATTGCTCTGGCTAAGTCCTCCAGCACAACGTTGAATACTAGTGGTGATAAAGGGCATCCTTGTCTGGTTCCCAGTGTCAAGGGGAACGCTTTCAGACTCTATTTAGGATAATGTTGGCTGTTGGCTTTGTATAAATGCCCTTTATTATGTTGAGGAATTTCCTTTCTAATTTTGCTGAGAGTTTTTAACATGAATGGGTGTTGGACTTTGTTAAATGCCTTTTCTGTTTCAGTTGAGAAGATCATGTACTTTTTGTCTTTTGTTTTATTTATATGATGGATTACATTGATTGTTTTTCTAATGTAAAACCATCCCTGCAATTCTAGTATGAATCCCATTTCATCATGGTGAAGTTTTTTTTTTTTTTTTTTTTTTTTAATATGTTGTTAAATTCTTTTGGGTAGAATTTTGTTAAGGATTTTTGCATCTAAGTTCATGAGGGATATACGTGTGTAATTTTCTTTTTCTGTGGTGTCTTTACCTGTTTTTCGTATCAGGGGTACACTGGCTTCATAGAATGAGTTTGGGAGTATTCCATCCATTTTTATGCTCTGAAATACATTTAGTAGTAGTGGTGTTAACTCTTCACTGAAAGTTTGGTAAAACTCTCCAGTGAAGCCGTTAGGGTCAAGTCTTTTTTGTTGTTGTTGTGAGTTTTTTAATTACCTTTTCAATCTCTTCTTTTGTCATGGTTTTATTCAGTTGTTCTACCTCTGTTTGTGTTAGTTTAGGTAGGTAGTGTGTTTCTAGAAATTCATCCATTTCTTCTTGGTTTTCAAATTTGTTAGAGTACAATTTTTCTTAGTAAACTGATATGATTCTTTTAATTTCAGTTGGGTCTGTTGTGATATCAGCCATCTAATTTCTTATTCAGGTTATTTGTTTCTGCTCCTGTTTTTCATTTGTCAGTTTGGCCAATGGTTTATCAATTTTGTTAATTTTTTTTTTAAAATCAGCTTTTAGTCTTGTTAACTCTCAATTGTTTTCTGTTCTCTATTTTATTTAATTCTGCTCTAATTTTTATTATTTGTTTTCTTTTGGTTTCTGAGGGTTTCTTTTGTTGCTCTCTTTCTATTTGTTCAAGTTGTAGGGATAATTCTTTGATTTTGGCCCTTTCTTCTTTTTGGATGTGTGCATTTATTGCTATAAATTGACCTCTGAGCACTGCTTTAGCTGTGTCCCAAAGGTTTTGATAGGAAATGTTTTGTTCTCATTGAATTCTGTGGATTTCTTTATTCCATCCTTAATTTCTTGTATAAGCCATTCATTTTTGAGCATGGTGTTGTTCAGTTTCCAAGTGTTTGATTTATTTTCCCTGCTTTTCCTGTTATTGATTTCTACTTTTATGCCTTATGATCCATAAAGAAGATGCTTTGTAATTTTTCAATTTTTGTATTCTGTTAAAGTTTGACAAAGCAAAAATTTTTAATGGGAGATCTTTTTTTGTCTCCAACAGAACACTGTTCAAATTTCATGCTTTGGGCATGTCATCAGGAGAGACTAGTTGCTGGAGGAGAACAACGTATTTGATAAAATATAAGGCCAATGAGAATGAGGAAAGCCCTCTGTGAGATGGATTAACACAGTTGCTACAGCAGTGGACTCAAACATACCAATGATTGAGAGGATAGCACAAGGCCAGGCAATGTTTTTTTTCTGGTTTACATAATGTCATCATGAGTTGGAGTCACTCAAAGACAGCTACAACAAGAAGAACCTTTTCAGATGAACTTTTTCACTTCACAGAATTCTACTGAGATCCATTCACACTGTTGTGTGCATCAATAACTTGTTCCTTTTTACTGCTGAGTATTTTTTTATGTATGGGTTTACTACAGTTTGATTAATCACTCATGCATAAAAGGACATTGTGGCTTGTTACCAGTTTCTAGCTATCGTAAATAATGTCTCTATGAACATCTGTTTAAGGGTTATTTATGAACATAAGTTTTCATTTCTCTGGTATAAATATCTAAGTGTGAGTTGTTTTAATTTTAACAAAGTCCAATCTATCAGTTTATTGTTTTCATATATTTGCATGTACCAATAATTTAGTAGTTTTTATTATTGAGTGATATTCACTTGCTTAGATATACTACAGTTTATTGATTTATTCTTAAGTAAATGAACATTGGGGTGATTTTATTTTTTTAGTATTACAAATAAAGTTGTTATGGAAACTTGTATACATGGATTTATAAGGAAAAATGCTGTCATTTCTCTTGCATAAATATGAGCAAATTGGCTAAATTTTATATTAAAGCTGTGTTAAGCTTTTTAAGACCCTGATGCTTAAAACAAATTATTTTTTAAAGTATTTACACCTTTTTAACTTTCCACTAGCAGTTTATGAAGGCTCTGGTTCTTCCACATAGTTACCAAATACCTGATATTCTAATAGATGTATAGAGTTATATCATTAATGTTTTAACTTGAAATTCATTAATAATGATGCTGAGCATTTTTATGCACTTATTTGCCAGCTGAATATGTTCATTGGAAACATTATTTTTGGGATTTTGTTTGTTTGTTTTGACCATATTTGTGGATTGTTTCTTTTCTTTTCTTTTGTGTTTTGAGTTTTGCCGTGGGTCGGTTGGGTGGGATGTATATTATGACTATATATCATTTATGAGATATGTTATTTGAAAATATTTTCTCCCAGAAGATAACTTGTTTTTATACAAGTGTCTTGCAATGAGTAGAAGCTTTAAAATTTCCAAGTGTATCTATATAGTCAATGCAAGCCCACTTAAAATCCAAACAGGCTTCTTTTTTTAAATAAGCAAGGTGAATGTAAATTTACAAATAAACACTGTTAACTTTTTAATTCTCTAGTTCTATCATATTTTCTATTAGATTTATTATATAAAAATCCTGTCATCTAGCATAAAAAAAAAAGTTTCCCTTCTTCCTTTCCAATCTGGATACATTTCATTTACTTATTTATTGCCTTATCGTGTTGGCTAGAATGTCCACTAAAATGTCAAGTAGATTTGGTAAGAGTAGATTTACTTGTTCTGTTCCTGGTCTTACTGAGAACGTATGCAGTCCTTCATATCAGTGTGGTGGTAACTGTAGGTTGTTCATGGGTGCCCTCTATCACTTTGAGGAAGTTCCACCTTAATATTAGTTTGCTCAAAGTTTTATCACAATTATTGGGACTTTTAAAATGTTTCTGTCCTATTTATATGGCATTATTTGTCATTCCTAATTTCTTATTATGGTGTATGTCATTAATTGATTTTTTAATATAAAACCATTCATGCATTCTTGGGGTACACCTAATTTGGTGGACCTTTGTCTTTACATATTGCCAGACTCAATTTCTTAAATTTTTATTTAGATTTTTCACATATGTTCCTGTTGTTTTCTTTTAATGCCTTTGTCTGTGTTTGATATTAGGGTAAAGATATTCTCATGTTGAAAATGGGAATATATGCTCCTCTTCAGTTTTGTGGAAGAGTTTGTGTAGAATAGGCTAATTCTTTTTCCCTAAACACTTAATACGATATTCGAATCAAGCCGTTGGACCTGACTGGGAATGGGGAGTACTTTAAATTTAAATTTCCATTTGTTATTGTCTTTACTAATTTTTTTTTTCTTATGTGTTTTCTAGTCTCTATATACATGGAACTATATCATACCCCTCCTTGTATGGTCCTACTCTAAAACTCAGATTACATTTCTTCTTTATAGACAACCTTAGTGTATATAAAAATTACTTTATTTTTTATCATTGCTAATTTTTTGAAAAAGACTAAAAATAAGAAAATATGCATGGAAAATTAGGAGGGAAAATAGAAAAACTAAGTCCAGAAATCATGGCAAATATATAAAATGACATATATTGCACCTCGTTCACCAGAAACACAGCATAGTCCAAACTATGGGATGAACTCCTTTTCCTTCTCCAAGTAGAATAATCAAAATTCAAGCAATAGATCCTGGCCAAAGTATAGTGCACACTCATATCACCCAATTTTGAGAAAATTTAGCTAAATAAAGCACAAGGCACACAACCTATCATGTAACAGATCGTTTATGCAAGGACACATAAACAATTAGGAAATCACTTCTAAAGAGTAAATACTGTTTTATAGAGAGATAAGGAAAAGGACCTATGAGATAAAAGTGTGCAATTAATAAGTAGTATCAATCCAGTAAAGAAAGAAAGAAAAACCTGGAAATTTCCATGACTGACCTCAATATATTTATTTTAACTGGCATATCCACTGATACAGACAAAATGGTCTGATGTAGACAAAACCAGATACAGAGCTGGTCCTGTTGAATATAATAACTTTATTTTGTTACTGTTTCTATTACTATTAAAATATAATAATAATAATAATAAATAACAAAGTAAACAGTCTCTAAGGGCCCATGTATGAAAGTAAAAGGACTGAAGATGAAGAGAGGCATTTCCAGGTTCAGAAAGTGAACATTAGAGCAAATTCAAATACTGAGTACTTCAAATCATTTCATTGCACTGAGCCTTCTTTCAGTCAGAATTAGCCACCACAGGGCAGAGAAGGAGCACAAAACAAAAGGTATATGGACTTGCACACACACACATGCACACACACTCATATGCACACACACAGGAAAATGTACACACATATTCACACATACACACATACTTTTTTACAATTTTTTATTCCTACTGGGTAAGGAAAATACCAGATAATTGGAATTCTTTCTGTACCTACTACTGTTTCCATATCCCAATCAGCATATTTACTCTTTTTTCTTTTTTAATCTGTCACTACCTAACCACCTTCTAATAGCCTATATAATTTCTTAATTATTATGCTTTAAGGTATCTTTCCTGCTGAAGAAAGATAATAAATTTTGCTGTTTTATTTACTAATCTATTTACAGCTCTTAGTAGAGTGACTGGTAGCAGGCAATATAGAAATACATACTGAACTTATCAGTGCTTTTGTGCTTGCTATCTTCTTTGGAGGCACACAGAAAAAAAAGTTTAAAGCCCATAATGTAATTTATATGAATGATATGGTATAGTGAACTCTGAGAAAGTATATTGCATACTTGGCCCAAATTCCTATGTACGGCATATTTCACCTCTTTAACCCCCATACTATAGTTCAAGGGATTCACTGTGGGGATAACCAGGGTGTAAAATATGGAAGCCACTTGATCAGTGTCAAAGGAATGACTGGACTTGTGCCTGCCTTCACCTGACTAGTTCCTGAGAATAGCTACAATAATGAGTAAGTAAGAAACAAGAACTATCAGTGGGATGAAATCAAATCAAAAGTTGCTAAGATGAGAATGATCAATCTGATTTCATGTGTGTTTGAGCAGAACAAAGACAACAAAAATAGACCATCACAATAGAAATGGCTGGTGACATTATAGCCACAGACAGATAAATTAATTTTTTTTTATGCTGACCAGAAGAGAAACAAACGTGCAGTTTAGATAGGAGATTGCCATCAGCACCCAATTTGAACTTCATGACATGATGACTATATAGAGCAGAGGGTTACAGATGGCCACATACTGATCATAGGACATTGCTGATGCAATGAAAACTTCAATAATTATGAACATGATATAGAGAACTAGCTGTGCAGCAGAAAAATAATGGCAGATTGTATTTTCATCAGCAACAAAAGTTACTAACATTTTGGTTCCACAGCTGTTGAACAGCCAAGATCAGTGATAGCTAGGTGTCTGTAAAAATAGTGCATGGGCATTTGTAGGCTAGAATTTATCTTGGTGAGGATAAGGATTCCCAAGTTGCTGACCATGGAGATCATGTAGATGGTAAGGAACAGCCCCAACACTGGAGCCTGCAGCTCAGGGTGGTGTGTGAGTCCCAACAGAATGAATTCATTCAGCACTGTTAGATAGATTGTGTTTGTCCTTCGAGGTCTATCAAGAAACCTGTTCAGGATAGAGACATCAACATCACCAATAGTTTTGATGTAGTATCATGGGGTAGATTTTTAGTATATAAAGCCAGTGTGAATAATACAAATCCAAACCTTCCAATTTAGAGTATTGAATATATACTTACCTCCCACAAATTTTACACACATATGCACCTACACATATTAGATTCATGGATAAATTGATAGAAGAAACAAAAATTAATAAAATAAACCTTTAGGTGTTAGGTACATGGGTGATTACTGTACTCTTCTTAAAACTTTTGTCTTTTTAATATTCCTAAAATAATATGTGGATTCATTTTGAATCTTCTACCTCAAAATATTATCTTATGAAAACTCATAAGCCAATATACTTGACAAGAACTGGATAGATATGTAATTGATCACAACGAGAATTATTTGTCTTTATACATGAAAACATCCCTAGATATATACATGTAAAGATATTGTTGTTGTTACATGCCGTCGAGTCAGTTCCAACTCATAGCGACCCTATGCACCACAGAACGAAACACTGTCCGGTCCTGTGTCATCTTACAATCCTTGTTATGTGTAAGCCCATTGTTGCAGCTGCTGTGTGAACCCATCTGTTTGAGGGTCTTCCTCTTTTCCGCTGACCCTCTACTTTACCAAGCATGATGTCCTTCTCCAGGGACTGATCCCTCCCGACATCATGTCCAAAGTATGTAGGGCCCAGTCTCACCATCTTTGCTCCTAATGAACATTCTGACTGTACTTCTTCCAAGACGGACTTGTTCATTCTTCTGGTAGTCCATGGCGTATTCAATATTCTTCACCAAAGCCATATTTCAAAGGTACCAATTCTTCTTTGGTCTTCCTTCTTCATTTTCCAGCTTTCATATGCAGTTAAAAACACCATGGCTTGGGTAAGGCTCACCTTAGTCCCTAAAGTGACATCTTTGCTTTTTAACATGTTCAACCCATACAGAAGGCTATGGTCTTTGATCTTCATCAGTAAGTGATTCAAATCCTCGTTACTTACCCTGATGCACACTTTTCTTGACTTTACTCCTGGCACTATTCCCTTGCTGTGTTTGAACAACTGTCTCTTGGTCTATGTACAGGTTCCAAATGAGCACAAATAAATGCTCTGGAACCCTCTTTCTTCTCAGTGTTATCCATGGTTTGTTGTGATCCACACAGTCAGATGACTTTACACAGTCAATAAGACACATGTGAACATCTTTATAGTATTCTCTGTTTTCAGCCAAGATCCACTTAACAACAGCAATGATATCACGCCTTCCATGTCCTCTTCTGAATCCAGCTTGAATTTCTGTCAGTTCGCTGTTGTATATGCTGCAACTGGTTTTGAATGCTCTCCAGCCAAATTTTGCTTGTGTGTGATATTAATGACATTGTTTGATAATTTCTGCATCCTGTTGCATCACCTTTCTTTGAAATGTGCAAAAATACGGATCTCTTCCCGTCAGTTGGCTAGGCAGCTTTCTTCCAATATTCTTGGCATAAAAAAGTGCCTTTATTTTGTTGAAACATTTCAGCCCGTATTTCTTCAATTCCTGGAGCCTTGTTTTTGGCCAGTGTCTTTAGTGCAACTTTGACTTCTTCCTTCAATACCATCTATTCTTGATCACGTGCTACCTCTTGAAATGTCTGAATGTTGATGGATTCTTTTTAGGACAGTGACTGTGTATTTTTTCCTTTTTTTTTTATGTTTTCTGCATAGTTCAGTATTTTGCTCATAAAAAAAATAGAAACCTTCAAAATTGCAACTCGATGCTTAATTTTTTTATTGTTTTTTCAGCTTGAGAAAAGCCGAGCATGATCTTCCTTTTTGGTTTTTGAACTCCAAGTCTTTGCACATTTCATTTTTATACTTTACTTTGTCCTCCTGAGCTGCCCTTTGAAATCTTTTGTTCATGTCTTCTACTTCATCATTTCTTCCATTTGCTTTAGCTACCTGACCTTCAAGAGTAACTTTCAGTCTCTCTTAACATTCATTTTGGTCTTTTCTTTCTTTCGCATCTTTTTAATGACCTTTTGTTTTCCTCAAGTATAATGTCCTTGATTCATCCCAAATCTTGCCTGGTCTCAGT